>NW_008235987.1:1842242-1868320 GCF_000691975.1 Corvus brachyrhynchos
CCACCCCCCCCCCCGCGCCCGGCCAGCCGCCCAAGCCGGGAGACGCCGCGCGAGACCCGGCGTGGCCCTGATGGAGTCACGGCTCCAAACCCAGCCAGAACCTGGCAAGGGAACAAACAAAACGCGATCAGATCTCACCCCCAGCCCAGCGGAGCCTCTGCCCGTGGCTGGGGTGAGCTTGGATGGAGTGTGAGGTCACTGCCAGGTTGGCTTTGAGGACCAGGACGTCTCGGTGGCTCAACCCATTGGGTTTTGTCTGGGGAAAAAAGCCCTGTGGTGACAACTGGGGGGGGGTTGTCAGGACTCCCCTGAGGATCTGCAGGAGAGGAAATGGGAAGTGGAAATGGAAATTCCCAGTGTGAGCAGTACAGAGTTCAGATCTGGGTGATAACACCTGGCATCTGTTCCCAAAGGAAGATTTCGACTGTCCTGAACCAAAAAGCTGCAGGGCAAGAGGGTTTCCATGTTGTGTTTGTGCTTGGAAGTCAAACTGGGCTTTGATTTCTCCTCTGCTGATGTCTGAGTAACACCGTTCCTGTATTTGTAAATATTTTTGAGAGGTTCCTCACAATAAAAATAAACTGCAGTTGTTTGGTAACAAATCTAAGAGGATCCTGCGTGGAAAGCAAAGTGAGTAAATGAGGCTTTTGCTTGTAATTACTGATAATTATTGCTGACATTTGAAAGCAAAAACCTGCACAAAGTCCTAAATGAACTTGGCTTTCCATGGTGCCTGGGTACTTGCAAACGACTACTGAACGAAGGACAAGAGATAAACTTGGAAACCTCCTTCTCCAATTACTATTTCGATGAGAAGACTTCAAAGCCAGAACGACTTCAGGTGAATTTTGCTGATCCTTTAGCACAATACATCTCAGTAACTACAGTCCCTCTCCTCTGGAACTTCTAGAGGCTGAGGAACAAGATTTCAAGGACAACAGAGTACATGGAATATGGTGATCTCGTTGTTTCCGCCAAGAAAGTGCCTCCCCTTTTGCTCCTCATGAAAACCATCAGCCACCATACAAGCACGACCCAAAGTTCCACAGCTCTGTCCCTTGCAGCTCCAAATCGTGTCTGTTACTGTGATGAACATAAAACCCACCTGAAATCCCCTTTTTCGTGAACACTGGAGCACCAGCTCCAGGCAGAGCACACCGGGAAGAGTTCCCCAGCAAAACCCCAGCACACAAATGGACTGTTCTTTGCAGATCAGTGGCTGAGGCAGAGAGGGATTTCAGCTGGGCTTCTTTCCCTGCACTTTGGCTATCTAAAAATTAAATATCTTGTCCAAACTAGTCCCCTAAACTCTGTAATTAATGGAGGAGACATATCCAACAAACAATTCAGCCCACTCATGGCCAGCTGTCTAACAGAGGGTGATTCACCCTCCCTGGATTATCAGGGGACTCTGCAGAGCTGGGCTGGGTCAGCCCCATCCCACGGCAGCCCGTGCCCTCTGTTGTGTAACACCCTGCAGTGCAGGTACGAAACCACCCTGGGCTGGTGATTCTTCAGCTTTTCTTCTGCAATGTTTGATCCAGACCCCTCGGAGGTGAGAAATCCTTGTGAGCCCAGTGCCAGGTTGGCACTGCTCTCGCTCCTTATCCTCTCTTGGCCCCGGGGCGAGCAGGGCTTTGAAGCCAGCTCGTGAAATAAAGTCTGGGAACAATTCAGGTGGGCCTTTATTTACTTGGAAAGATGGCAGCACATCAGCTGAAGTGCCACAAAAAAAAAAAAAAAAAGAAAAAAGAAAAAAGAAAAAAAAGATGCCACTTAAGGAAGAAAGTTTGGCAGGGTTGGATGTCAAACACAATAGGAGAAATCACCGAGGATCTATAGAAATTAATAATTAATCTCTTAATACCAGGCAGCTGCACGTACAGGTCTGCAGTGGCTGCCAAGGAGTGGCATAATCCGGGCAGATTTGTCCTGCAATTAAAGCAGAAGGGTGGGGCAGTGTCCTTATCGCTGCCTGAAGTGGCTGAGGAAATAAATCTCTGTCATTCCTGTGCGAGCACTGCCTGCAGCACGGCGGTGGCAGAGACGCGCTGGGCATTTCCTGGGAGAAAAGAGCACCGCGATTTCTGCCTCCCGGAGGGAGGGCAGCACGGAGAGGCAGAAATCTCCATGGTTCAGCGTGTTCTACAGACAGGCAGCAGCCCTTTGCTCCTGGCTGCTCCGGCAGGCCCGCAGAGGGCTCGGAGCTGGGGCAGACAGCAGGAACACCGACATTCCCTGCAGGACCCAGGTGCCCCAGGCTGCACTGCTGGAGCTGACACCTCCCAGCAGCCAGTTGTGGGATAACCTCACTGGGAGAGAGATTTCTGTCTCCGTTCAGCGCGTTGGAGTTTGGACTGAGCCCTGCAGAAGGAGAACACAGAAGAAATTGGCCTGTAACCCTCCCGAGTGTGGCGCTGCCTATCCTGGACCAGCAGTGCCTGCAGTCCTTGGAAGCCCTCATCCCTCTGGACAGCACGCAGATGCTCTGGAAAGGTGACCTCAGCTCTCTCCAGAGAGAGAAATTTAGGAAATGCAGCAGAGAGAGCAAAAAAATTTAAAACAAACAAAAACAACTCCAACCGCAGCGGGCTGGAAGGGAGGGATGGATTAGAGCAGCGCATGACTCCCTTTTCCCCGACACTTCTCCCACTCCCAGATGCTGAATGGGATCCCAGTCTCCTGCTCAGCTCTGCTCACTGTCAAGCCCTCGGAAAAAGGGCTACTGCAGCTTACATTTCGCAGGCTCCGCTGCCCTGCCAGCTCACACCTTCTAAATCCCGGCTCTATTTACATCAGGGTGGGGCACGCAAAGCCAGGCAGGGATTTTTCTCTCGAAGCTGCCTACTGCCACCGCTCGATAGGAGCAAGCTTTGCAAGGCTCAGCCCCGGGTTTGCTCGCAGGTTCTTGAGCGAAGTGGAAAATGTTTAATTGGGTGCGGGCCTGCGGTGCTCCACGAGAAAGGAGAGTTCTGCTGCTGATGAAATGCTCTGAGAATAGAAATTTGGATTTCCTGGCAAGGAAAGAAGAGTAAAACACGGCCAGGCTGTAAATGCAGCCCCTAAAATATCCCATGTACCTGCATGTGATGATCAGCCTCTCCGATATCTGCATTTCCATTATTCCAACTTTTTCTTTTTGCATTCCAACTATTGCTGAAAGTTATGCACAAGGATGAAAACAGCACGAATTTCTCCAAGAAAATTTGGGATCAGGGTACCACAGAAGTTGTGCTGTGGGGTGAGAAGCAATGAAAGCAGTGGGCAACTGCTGGGCTATTTTATTTTAACGTTTTTAGCATTTTCCATGATGGAACCATCCAATCATCATCATCATCATCATCATCATCATCTCCTCAGGTTGGAGTAGACTGAAATTGAGCAATTGTGGTTGCCCCATCCCTGGAAGTGCCCAAGGCCAGGTTGGAGTGAGCTGGTCCATGGAGGGTGTCCCTGCCCGTGGCAGGGGTGGGATGAGATGAGGTTTGAGCTCCTCCCATCCCAACCATTCCATGATCTGGGCTCTGCCTTGCCCCAGACACTCAGCCCAGCTTGGGCTGCAGGAGCAAGACAGAGCTGCTCTGTGTCCCAAATCCATTTTGGAGGCACCATTCAGCTGCTGCTGCCCCTCAGGTACCAACTGCGCATCTTCAGCCACGTTTTGGACATTTTCTCACATCAGCCTTGGCATGGGCAGCCAGAGGAGGTCTGGGAATCATCTGCCACCATCCTGGAGCTGCCTCTGCTGCCTCTGCAGGACCCCCCTCTGCTCTGAAGGACGTTTCTGTTCCCATAGCTCTCCACGAGGCTTTGAATCTTAGACAGCCCTGCTAAGACGATGATCTAAACTGACCTAAATTCCAGGTCAAGCAAAATTTAGGTTAATTTCACTGATGTCATTTTAAAATTTTAATTGGCATAAACCCTCTGGGGCAGGGATTTTCCAGGGAGTGCGTGTGCAAGTTAAATCCCCTGATGGAGGCTCACACTGCTGCTGAAATCCTGATTCCCAAACTTTTTCATATTTACCTGTTTTACCTTCGTATCAGGGTGTTTCCTTCCTACAAATTCAGGGATAACAAATAGGGCACCCAGGCTCCCCAGAGGGGACAGAGGGGGTGATGCTAACAGAGTCCTGCCAGGAGCAGCCATTCCTGCAGATTGAAAGATCAGGAAAACATAAATGCAAACAGAGAGCCCATTAAACACTGGTGGAAAAATGGAAGCCCTGGAATGTCTCCAATATAACTAAAAAGCAGTCCAGGACTGGAGTGATTCTGTGTTTGTTTTCTGTCCATTTTTCATGGTTTGCTCATTGTCACTTCGAACTCTTCCAATATCATTAATACAGCTGACCAATGTTATTTCTAAGAAAAATATTTTCATTTGAAAAAGAAAAAAAAGGACATTTTCCTGAGAATAATTTTTCTGCCCGTGGTGATATATTGTTGAAATACTCCTTTTTCTATAAACAATTGAGGGTTTTTTTAAAGCCATGTTTATTGAAAAATTTACTGGAAATATTACCAAATCTTCATCAATTAATCACATATATAATGTTTTTACTTCATAAAATCTGTTGAGAAGGAGTGCAAGGCAGGGCCATCTGTGACAGGATAGATCCAAGCAGTGCTGCTGGTGGGAGCACAATAGTTCATGTTTTAAGGGTTTGAGTGGTTCTAGCAATCATCCCAAAAATCAGTCTTCCCAAAATTTATGGGATGGGGACTCAACTGTGTGCTGATGAGGAGGAGCTGCTCAGCAGAGCTTTGTTCCAAAAGGGCATCTCTGAGCTCCTGTTCTTGGAATTGTTGGGTGGACGGACTCTCCTTTCCCATCCTACCATCCATGTTCTTCATTTTCCCATCTCCAACGAAAATTGGCACCGAATATACCCAAATATCCCTTTTTTTACCCTTTATCCACCATGCTTTTATCTTATGGATGCTCCACTCCACCTCTGGATTAATTAAGGTCCTAAAACTCTCTTCAAATTAATCTCAGGGGAAGGTTAAGAGGGTAACAGGAGACTGAGACACGTTGGGATGGACAGACTGAGCTTCTAAGACTCCCAAAATCTGGACAAGGAGATGGGGAAGGACCTGGTGCCCCTCGGGAGGTGCCAGGGCAGAGCGAGGTGGGACAACCCCAGGTAATGCCAGGATTAGGTGTGGCCAGGGAAAAGAAAATTGAGGAGCAGCCAGAAAATGACAAACAGGGGATGAATTGTGAGGAGTATAGGGGGGAGGAGGTTCCTCAGTATTAAAGAAATATCTTAATCACAGCTTAATTCTGAGTGTAATTACAACTCCGCTCTCCCCTCGCTCCCCCTCCCTGGCAGAGGTTAATTTTGCACACGCTCTGTGTGCACATTAAATACTCCCTTGCCAGGGACACGGGGCACTTATTGACACAGATGCAGAGCACTTGAAGCCGGGAGGGGAGGGGGAAGCTCTGGAGCCAAGACCCAGGGCCCAGCCCCATGGCGATGGTAATTTGTGGTTTTTCCTCCAACGTTTAGTAGCCACAAAGAAGCCTTAGAAATTTCTGGTCAGAACCAGGACTCCCCTGTTCATCTGCAGGCGAAACACTGAGCCCTTACACTCCAACCCAATAAATATTTCATCTGGTTTGGAGGGAGAAGGGGTGGAGCCGGGCAGAAATTGTGTTTCACAAATGCAAATGACAGCTCAGACCCTCCAAGAGCCAAATCCTGCCTTGCCTCCCACCCCTGAGTGTGGGCAGGGGCACAGGGGGGCTGTGGGGACAGGGACAGGTGAGGTCCAGCTGAAGTGGGCACTGCTGGACACCACGGACACGTCCACAGGGCTGCCCTGGAAAAGTACAATAAACCAGAGAAGCCACAGTGGGAACTGAATGTGAAAAACGTTACACAGAGAGGAAACTCAGAATCAAACCAGGTCTGGAAACATCCCCAATGTATAAAGAGACAGAAAGATAAGTTTAAAACACACTTTGCTCTGCCCTCCTAATCAATAACCAGTGGACAGATTTCCAATAATGCATTTATTTCACCTTCTCTCATTTTAATCTTTGTTAATCAGGTTTTGGTGCCGAGTTGGAGCATTGCCCTTAAATCTGATCCTCCCTCCTCGCCCTCCTGAAGGCACTGCTGTGATTCCAGCAGACCTTGTGATCACTGACTCATTGACCAAAGAGATGGGGGATAATCTTTGGAAGAGTCTGGACACCATGATTCCTTTGGGAAGTCTTTGGGATGCAAAGCAGGATTCCATCCAGGAGGAGACAATTTAATTAAAATGAAAAATTTAATTTTCTATATTAACACAGAAACTTCCAAGAATTTCTGTTGCCCCAGCACTAAAATAAATCATCCATTCAACCGCTCTGGACAAATCAGCTGTGATAAAGAAACGGTTTGAAATCAAGACACAGAGTTAAGTGAAATCTCCGTGAGTTGTTGAACTGGAAGGGAGAAGAAAATCCAGACCCGCTGAATCCAAAGCTGAAGAGAGACGGACATGGGAATTTGTAGGAGGATTGTGTTCCCATAGCCCATAGGCACTCCAAGGAATAAATCAGGGGCAGAATTTATTTAGGGCAGGGCTCTGATCTCCTGTAAGTGCTTTTAAGGCTGAAGGGAAATGCCCACATCGCTCTCCTGTCGCTGCCCTCTGAGGGATTTATGTGCAGCTTTTAAGAGTTGTTCCTGAGAGGAAGATTTAATTCCTCTCCCGGCCCATCCCAACCCTCTATGACTGAGAAAATTCAGAGTATGCTGGAAGTTTGGAGTGTATAGGAGGCAGCTCCATAATTCTGGAGAGCTCCAGGTGCTCTCCACAAACCCATCCCACTCCATGGCTCCATAAACAACTTCCACTAGAGGAAAATCACCAACCCCACAAAATCCAGTAAAAAACAAATATTCAGGAATAGGAACCAATGCACTGTGATCAGAGGAGTCTCTCAGTAAACGACACAGTTAATATCACCCAAAGAATTCATGTTTTATCCTTTATTTAAACTCCAACCGGAGTTTAGAACCACGGAATCATCTAGATTAAAAAAGACTTCAAGGTCATCGAGTCCAACTGTGATTGATAACATAAAGATTAAAAAAGTCAGCATTTGGTTTGGTTCAACATTGATACCATTCCTGATTAGATAACTTATCAATTATTCCTAACAGGAGCCAAAATATATTAAATTTCTACAAACTGCAAACAAAAAGTGGAAATGGTTCTAAAGAGACCACCAAGTTTCATTATCTGAACTTGTAAAAAAGTATGAGTGGAACGGAAAATGTTCAGAAACCTGAATAAAACTCAGTGGTTCAGCTCAGTGATTTTTAACTGCCTTTGGTAAAACCTTCCAGATTGACAAGGTGACAAGAAAAAACAAATCTTGCCCATATTCCCTAAGTCTGAGGGAGTTAAGAGATATCTAATGAAGCAGGGAAAGTGATTATTACATTTTAAAGACTGGATTTTAATACCGATGGGGCGTCTCAAGTGATATGAAAAGAAAGGCTGAAATTGGAAATTGACATTACTGTGAAAATTCATGAAAAGCTGCAGATATCAGCCTGTTTAAAATGATAATAAATCAGCCGAGATCCTGAAGCGTATTTATTATGCTTGGAATTAGCAATAATAAAACCAAAGCTGCTGCGATAGCCACGGCGGAATTGAATGGAAATAAAATGAACTCCGCAGTTGGATTTTGCGCTTCGGGCACTGTCAGATTTGTGTTGCCAGGGCACTTCCGAAATGCTCCTGATGCGAGGAGCTGCAGTGGGCTGCAGTGGGGTGTAACTGGGTGTGTTTTGGGTGGCTGGAGGCGATGCTGGCGGGCTCCCGGCGCTCCCTCCGCATGCTCCCCACAGAGCGCGACGTGTCCGCCGTGCCCCAGAGCCGAGGTCACCCCGATGCCTCCTCAGCTCTGCATTTTTCAGAGCCAGAGTGGTTTCAGGCTCTGTGAATAACCCTCCGATGAAACGGAGCTGTATGAAGGTTCCAAAAATACACTCGCATTTCCATATGCTGATTTTTTTTTTCTGGCTAAGTTTATCAACCTCTTTCTTTTTTTTTTCTTCATAACATCCATATTTTGTGATACTTTAAAAAAAATGAGCTTTCTCCCTTGGTCCTTTTACCTCCAGAAATCACAAAGTCTGGTTCTGCAAACCTTCTCACCCATTCACTTTCTAATAAAAAAGAAAAAAGAAGAAAATATTTCAATAAAACTCCTTGAGGGAATCTCTCATTGGGTCAGCCTCAGTGCCACCACTGCCACCTTCAAGACAAAAAATAAAACCCCAAAAATGGGGCTGTGAGGTGACACATCCAATTCATTTGAAGTCCCATTAGCTGAGCAGAATTTGGACGTGATTTAAAGCTGAATTTTCATGTTTAGCCCTTGGCTGGGGCAATCTCCATGACTCCTTAGCCGATGATTCTGACGTCTGAGACAGAAAATGGATGAGTAGGAGCCACTCTGGAGGAAGAAACATCCTGGTTTTTTTTCAAGCACCCCAAAGAATTTCAGCCTCTGTGGTTAGTGGAACGTAAGCAAATAAATAAAATGAAAACAAATCAAATGATTTCCTATAGGAATTCTTTCCGCCCTAAAGGAAGCGGGACTTTGGAAAACATTCTGTAAACAGGAACTGGCAGAAACATCCCCAGAATCCAAAGGGATTTTTATTTCTCTTCTTTTAATTTATCTTCTCCACTGCATGCTCAGGGAGATGCTGATATAGAAATACAGGGAACAATTTTAATGAGCATTCATTTTTTCCCTATTTGTATTCCAGCTCCGAGTTGGTTTTTCCTAATACTTGACGCCCCTGCTTGACCCCCTCACTGGGGCTCACATTCAAACCAGGCTGGACAAGGTTTCGCTGAGTTTTATCTCACTTGAGGTGGAAAACATGCCCCAAAATCTGGTTTTGATGGGACTGAGCCACTTCAGCTCAAAGTTTGCATTAAGGGTTTCATTAATGAACATGAAATGTGGAGTTGGACACTGGCTACAGCCTCGTGTGAATAACACAGACCTCTGAGTGCCACTCAGCTGCACTCTCCACACTTTCATGGGGTTTTAATTGCGATTTATTCAATTTGTTCACTTTTCAAGGCATGAATCTTAATCAAGAATTTATGTACTTATTTTTTAAAAAACAGAATGCACAGTATGAAAGCATTGGAATTAATTATTGCCAGTGAGGGTAAAATAAAAGGAGCTTTCTGAAACCAGGGAACAGCCCTGGCACTGAGCTGCTCCCAGGCCACCAGCTGACTCCACAGTAGCTCGGGATAGGGATGAAATCCTGAAATCCAGCACTGGGCTAGGGAGGGAGAGGAATGAAAGGAAAAACAAACACTGGGACAGCACTGCTGGAGCAGAACTCGATGAGCTGCCCGTCCTGAGCCTGCCCCAGACCCCCACGCTCCTCTGGGAACCTTTCAACCCCTTCTCCAAGGCAGTTTCAGGCTCGTTATTTGTCAGATTAATTAAGCAGGATGTGTACTCGTTTTCTTCCTTTCCCATCACTATTAACCGGTCTCAATCCAAAATATACCCAGTTTTGGTGGATAATGAACTCATCCTCAGGGATTTTAGGTCCATCTGCAGCTGACCTGCTTTGACACTGCTCCACTGCCCCTCTTGAGATCCACACCGGTTTCCCCCAGTGCAGGTCTGGCCTTCTTTAGAGGAAACCTTCCCCGCCAGCTAGATTAAAACCACTCCAAATATCACACGGAGAGGGACAGTCACATCCAATAAGTGAAAACCTGGATGTTTTTGAGTAATTCCTGCCTGGAGTGAGGCTGACATAGAAATGGTACAATTTTGCTCTCCAATCTCATACACAAACTTTAATCCAGGCTTGAATATTGACCCAGAGAGATGGATGTGGTGGTGGAGGCAGCCATGGGATGTGGTGCTGCCCGCTCTACCTCCTTCAGCCTGAGTTTAAGGACATTTTTGGAGGTAGGTCCCAACTTTCCATGAAAGGGAAAAGCCATTTGTCAGTCGGTGTGGAGAAGCGAGGCATGAAAATACAGCCTTTAAAAAAACACAATTTCAAACGATTCTCAAATTTCAGCGGACTCGCAAAGCCAGCGCCGTCCTCAGAGGGAGCCTGCCCTGAGCCTTGTTCCTTGCTGAATTAGGAGGGCTCTGTCCATGAGCAGGCACGGGAAACCTCCAGATCCAACGTCCGCCTCCTGTGTTCTCCATGTTTTAAGATGCTTGTGTAAAATCCAAGTCCCAAAGCTGCCGTGGGGACAATTCCCCTCCGAGTGACACACGGCAAGGCAGACACAGAGCTCGTGGCTCCAGGTGGGGAGGGGACATCCAGAAAAGAGCCAGGTGGAGAAATAATGAACATTTGGCTCCTCACTCCATTTTCATTCCTTCTTCTGTCTCAAGGATGAGTGGTTTCCATAGGTGGAGGTACCTCCCATGTCTCAGCATCACCCCAAGCTGCTCCCACCTCCCCATGACCAACCCAAACCCACCTGGAGAAGGCACCACTGCCAGCCAAACACGCTGAGCCCTGCAGCAGCTCCAACCACCCTCCTCTGCTTCGGTTTAGGGGAAAAACCTGCTGGTTCAGGCTGGTGGTGGGGTCTTTACTGGATGTTATGGCCAAAAGCCAGTGGAGCACTGCTGGATTTGCCTTCCTGTGGAGCAAAACCTGGAATTCTGTGCTGAAACCTTCCCAAATTCCCTTCTCCAACATCTGTCCAGGTCTGGCTTGCTGAACTTGCCCTTGGGCTGAGTTGATTTATGGTCCCCTGCCATCCCAGCTCCCTCTCCGTGCCATTCCCCACTGCTGGGAGCTGCTGGTGCCCCCAGCCCCATCCATGGCAGCACCTGGGTGGGATGGGAATGGCTTTTTCCAAACAGTTCCTCCTCCTCAGATACGCTCTGCACACCCGTGTCTGGCCAGGAGCTCAGCCATTTATTTTTCCTCTCCATAGGCATGTTTGGAGCTGTGGGTGGCCTCTCCTGTTTAAAATAAAGAAGCCAGGGGGAAGCTTTGTTCTTTGCAGGCTGAAAATCAGAGCATCTGTCCTGTGCTGGGCGGGAGAGGGAAACAGCAGAGCTCAATCTGCTGGAAATTTCCCCACCTGAATTTTTGTTTTGCTTGGGTTGAAGGAAACAGGAACACAAAGCAAAAAGAAGGAGACAAGAACTTTGCAGAAGGATGGGTTCAGCTGCTCCAGTTGATGAAAATGCTGTGAATCTGGATAGTCAGTCAACTGGAATTCCTGTTTCTACAAATGATCAGAAATTCAAAATATTTGATAGCATCTCACAGCTCCTGAGTGACCTTGAGCCAGGTTTTATTGGATTAATATTCCTGGAGCAATCAGCCCAGTTCAGAGACATCTGCAGGGGCGTTCAAGGCAGCACGTGTTTCATTCTATAGTCATTTTAATATAAAAGAGGTCTCTTTAGAACTTTACTCACAGTTTGCCTCCACTTTTACTGTATGAGGCACGAAATAGTCCCTTTAATCATGGCTTCTAGCCCCATTTAAAGCAAAACAAGCAGATCTAGGAGAGTAATGTCTAATTTAATTATTTTAAAAATATCCTAATGTACTGCAAAACCAACCTGGCAAACTGGGAGACACCAAATTCTCGGAAAAATGGCTCTGAGCAGCCCAGCCCAGTCCACGAGCACACAAGGCCATGAAGGACTAAGTCACCTCATCGATCCTCCCAGCACAGGACAGGCTGGGTTTCTGCCTCCCCTTGCACCTTTGAGTCTCGTCATAAATATTCCCCCTCTGCAGTGGAAATTTGTGCAGGGCAGGGACATTTATGACTTGTCATGGGATGCTGGACCAACACCAACACCCCACGGGCAGGGAGGGCATCGCAGCCTCTTCCCTCACCATTGTCCCTCCACAGGGAGCGACTCCCAGCTGTCTCTGGACCTTCCTGCCACATCCTGACGAGGTAAGGAACAGGCTGGAGTGGCCCTGGGCCTTGATTTACACAGTGCTCGTTCTATCACTGCTTAACTCATCCCTGTGCATCCACTGCAAAGCCCATTTTCCTGCCTGGAATTTCATTCCTGGCTAAGGAATGGCAGGAGATGCTTCATTATTGCCTGTCTTGAAGTGGGAGAAGAGCCTATTTTTAAACTGGTGTTTTGCAGGTCATTAATCCCAGCCCTGGATGGGAGCCTTTAGCTTTTGACCTCCCCAGTGACCGAGTTATTTACTGCAGATGACAAATGGTTATTTTTCAGAGTTGTTTTCAAAAGGTTTTTTCCCATTTTGGAGACTTTGTGGAGCGTTGTAGGAGCCCTCATGGTTCTCCTGTCTCGTATCCTTAATCCACCCTGAAAGATATACAGGGCACTTTAGGAATGACTCATGCCAGTGTAAGAGGATGGTTATGCAATATCCACATTATTCCTATTATTTCTTGGATGCCTCAGTCTCATAACACCGCATGGTCTTAATATTGAGGGGGAATTTGAGCTGCATAACATCCACAGAAAATCTCCAAGAGTTTACTGATACAGTTCCCAAATCCATGTCCGTGATCGGCACTAAAAATGGGCAGAACTGGGCTTTTAGGGTCAGCCTGAAAATCAGGTATTTATTGTTATTTATGGCACGTGTAAGTGTATCCTGCAACAAATGAACACGGCGTCGTTAAATCATGGTGTTAAAGTGACTCTGTGGCAGGGCAGATAATTGATATCAGCAGATAAAGGGGTGAATGCTGATCTGTACGGACAATTACTGAGAAGGGTGGGAGCAGTGATCCCACCAGCCCAGGAGCTGCTCCCTCAGTGGGAAGGGGGAAACCAGGAGCAGGGAGATAAGGAGCAACCAGCCCACGATTAAATTTCCAGGGGAAGGAACCCTGCACACAAATGGTCCATTCTCCCTCATTTTTCACCTCTTTGGTTGTGCCACTCCATGTCCGTGTCTGTAGGTGTTCCACAGAGCCAGAACAGCTCTCCTGGGGCTGGAACAACCTCTGCACTGCACAAACAATGCCTGGCTGAGCTCAGGACAGAGTGAATTACAGAGGACGAGGTGATGAACACAAGGTCCCCCCAAATGATACTCCCAGCTTCAATTTCCGTGGCTTAATCTGCGTTTTGGCTGAGCAGGGACGGCCTCCACGGTGGCGTGTTGGTTTAGTGGTTGGAGGATGACATAAAATAAAAGCCCTGAGTTCAAAGGGCCTGGCTGTTTACGGGAATCCCACCCCCTGAGCCCTGGCAGGAGCGTCCCGGATTACTCATCCGTGTTAACTCTTTGGATAAACATTTCTCTGTCGAGCCTAAGGTCGAGCTGCACAGTCCCTGATAAATAGAAAATAAAAAAAAACCCATGTTCAAAAATAAACACAACACAGGTCTGAATTAGGGGCTTGTTTCCTACAAAGGGAAGTGTATTTACACAAGGGCAGCTCATCGGGACACGTTGGTTTTCCAAAGGAGAGAGCTGGGAAGGGATCTGGGAGGGATAATTAGTGGGGAGCAGGGATCTAAATATCACTGAGTGACAGCACTTCAAGAGGAAGGGTTTAAGCCATGCCAGCTCCGCAGGACAGGAGTTTGGGAATGGCTTTGGAGCTCCAGGGTGAGCTCAGGCGTTGGCAGATCTGGCAGGCACGTTGGGATTGACTGGGAAAGCAATCTCATGCTCTAAGGACAGAAACACCTCCAGCTCCCACGTCCAGCACCATGAATTACGGCCATCCTTCGAATTTCCATGATGTCAAGCAAGTGTGAAGGAAAGTAGGCTGGAGCTAAATGGAGGATGGGAGCGTGGAGCAAAAATGTGGTAGATTTGGGGGTTTTTTTGGCTTTTCCCAAAGAAGGTGGCAGCGCATTTGAAAGTGAGAATTGAAACAGAAACTCAGCTCGTGATGATGAATGGTCAGGGATTCTACTTGAAAGCAGCCCCACCACGTTTAATAGATGTAATAAATGTCTGCATCCAGCACAGGAGGTTAAAGCAGGGCAAGGGGCATTGATGGGAAATGAAATTCCCGGCAGAAGAAGAGTCAGGGGGTTTGTGTTCCAGGTCTGGAAAAACCTCTGTCCTACAAACTGCAACTCATCAATAGGAATTAATTAGGAAGAAATCCTTCCCTGGGACGACAGTGAGGCCCTGGCACAGGGTGCCCAGAGCAGCTGCGGCTGCCCCTGGATCCCTGGCAGTGTCCAAGGCCAGGTTGGACGGGACTTGGAGCAGCCTGGGACAGTGGGAGGTGTCCCTGCCCATGGCAGGGGTGGAACTGGATGGGCTTTAAGGTCCCTTCAACCCAACCCATTCCATGATTCCATGATAATTTCAGTACAAAGGAGGAGCCTGGAAGAGCAGAGAATTCTGTTTGCAGTGCAGCACACGTTGAAACCGTACGAGAACCACACATTTTAAATCCGTTTTACAGCTCAGCAGCCCCGTGACATCATTGCCATTTTCCCTGTTTGATTTTGCCACAAATTTTTATTTTTTTCTTTTTCAAATCTGCAAAGAAGTTCAGTGCCTATGCTGATACTTTGAAGACAACTTAAAGGGTTGTCTTTGACGACTTAGGATATTCCTAAAAATTTGGCTAGAGCATTATTAAACCTCTTGGCTCTATCCACGTGCTGGACAGGATTAGCATCCCAAAGGCTGCTCACGCCATCATCTTCTGGGCATAACAATGACAATAAAACAAGAAATTCCAATAAAACTGGAAAAAAATCGCAGTTCATAAGGATTCTGTCTAACCTTCAGCTGGAAATGAGATGACAAATAGGCCAGCAAGGCCAACTAAGATTTTTTGGGGTACTGATTTAAAGCAGAGAAGCCACAGTTGGTAGTTTATCAATTCCAGTGGAAACCAAGGATCATGGAACTAGAAGGTATTAATCACTGCGGATTACAGGACCCAAGGCTTCTATTAATTTCCCTGCCAGTTTTGTTATCTTCTCAGATTTTCCTGTCATTTTTTGAAGGCTTCCCTTGTAAATTTTGCATTTCAGGCTGTAAGAGGCCATTAGAGGATGGCAGGAGTCCTGTGCTTTTCTCGTAATGAATTCTCAGGTTACCCCGGGTTTTCCTGTGCAAACAAACTGAAGCCACACACAATTATCCCTCGGCTGCCCCGAGCAGACATTCTCCAGGAGGATCTTCTATTTTTAATCCAGCTATTGGAATAAATTAGGGAAGGCTCCCAGGCTTTGCAGCCCCTTCTTGTTTGGGCTAAAAATAAAACATCAGCAGTGCAAACACACATCTGGTGCACTATCCACGCAAATAATTGTTTGGGGGATGTTCTAATTGGGATTTTAAGAGTTGGGGAACTCTGGAAGTGCTTGCTGAACATGGATCCAGCCTGTGGAGGCAGAAGTCTTCCATACTTCCTACACAAACCACTTGTTTCAGTGAAAACTCCCAGGATTTATATTGGAAAAAAGCAAAGTTTCCCCTCCCACCCTCCCCTGATTAATTCATTCAACGCAGGTCATATTTTCAGGTTTCTTTCTACAACCATCACAAATAAAACTGAGATTCCCATCCCAAAAAACACTTGAATCGTAGAATCAAGGGTTCTTGGAATGGTTTGGGTTGGAAGGAACCTTAAACCCCATTTTATTCCATCCCCTGCCATGGGCAAGGACAACTTTCACTATCCCAGGTGGCTCCAAGCCCTGTCCAGCCTGGCTTTGGACACTTCCAGGGATGCCCACTGATGTCAAGAGCTGAGCCTTGGGCTGCCACCAGAACTCCCCTGGCTCTAAATGTTTTCATCCACGTGGATTCGACCCCATCCATTCCATTCAATGCAATCACTGGTTCCACAGTGTTGGCTGTGCAGCCCTTTAAACCGAGGAGATGCTCTTTAAATCCCAGGAATTATTGCTAATGATACTGTTACATTTAACCTCTCAAGCCATTGCTGATTTCTCTGTTTTCGTTTTGTCTCTGAATTTCCAGTTGTTTTACTCAGAGCTTGGATTAAAAGGCAGGAGATGCTAGGTTTTTCTTCTAATTGATGCTTATTATTTTCTTATCTGTAATACAGCTGCGCAGGAGTATGCCTCCAAGGTAACAGGGTGGAAAATGGCTGTGAGTTCGAACTTTCAAGGCCTTTTAAAGTCCAAATCAACCAGTTATGAAATACCAAGTAATATGTTTTTACTTATAATCCAATAACTATCTATTCATGACCTGCAGTGCGGGTTTTTTGACCCAATAACAGAGCATTCAGATTTGGGAAGAAGAAGGAGAAATGAAGAAGGAACAAATCCACACCCAAACCCCTCCATATTGTTACACTTACAGATAATTATATCCCAGAAACCTAAATTCTCTAAACCCAGGGTTCCAACAAGCCATTTCCATTTCGGGGTCGTACTAAGGCAAAATCAACACATTTTGTTATATTTTTTGGGTTATTTTTACTGTAGCTTTGCAATTCAGCAGCCTCCTCAAGCTCTGCTTGCACGAGAGAATTCCTTATCCATCAGAGGCAACATTTTCCCTTTGCTTTATTCTCCTGTAGGCAGGAATGTAATCCAGTCGTGATGTTCCTGACTGCACTGCATGGTGACAGCAGTGCATGAGAAGAACAGTGGGATCAAACCTAGTCCCTAACTCATGTATGGGGGAGGAGGAGGGGAAAGGAGGAGATGCAGGAAGATTTTCTTTGATTTTCTGCAGCTTTTCTTTGATTTTGTGCAGAATTTCACAATTTTTAGTAAGAATCTACTCACTACTGCACTGCAGCATGCCAAAATTACTCAGGAAAAGCTTCTTTGGATTCCCTAAGTCCTATTTTACAACTTTTAACCATTTCCACGCTGCCATTTGTTTCATTCCGTGCCAAACATCCTCCCCATTTATCTGGCTTTCCCCCCAGCCACAAAGTGAGCATATAATATATTACAGGTCGATTTGCTTTGATATCCCCCCATTCCCAGCTGTCTTTCCCCGCTCCCAAGCCATGGATTAAGCAGCTCCCAGGCAGCCCACGGAGCTGGGCAGCAGGAGAGCTCTGCAATAAGTCCTAAATTGAAAGCTCTGCTGTGTCTCCCCACTGGGAGAGCCCGCTGAGATAGGCTTCTTTTAATATTGCCTTAATAGGCTCAGTTAATTAAGTTCAGTCTATCTGGAGGGATTTTCATGGCCTGTGGAGCGCCGGCAAATGGAAGCCTATTCCTGCCCCAGTTATTATCAATAGTGGCTCGGGGAAAGTGATTACAGCACTCAGGAGAAAAAAAGGGAATCACCTTCCCGGATTTTGCTGGCTCTGCACATTTCTGAGGATCCCAGCCCGGAGCCAACATCCAGCGAGCTGCTGGGGGAAGACGGGGCTGAAAAAACGCATCCTAAAAGCTCGAACCTGGGAGCAGCCCCTGCTCCTCCTCACGTGGCCTTAAAGCATGAGCTGCTGGGGCTGTTAATCACTCAATTAGGCCCTAATTATCAACACCCGCCGCATCAAAAGGCCTCCCGTGGGCAGGGCAGGGTTGTGGCCATTCTCTGTGACAGGTGATCCCTGCCCACAAAGGGCTCGCTGGAGCCGGGGCTGGCGGGGATCAAAGCGGGCACGCAGCTGATGCTCCCCGGCTTCCTCCGGCCCGGCGACACGGACCGGGGCTTTTATCGATTGTTCACTCCGCCCCGGGGCTCAAATCAAAGCCTGGCCTCGGGCAATGGGGCAGGAGGGGTGCGCTGGCTGCTCCTGCCACGGAGGAGGCGACGGCAGAGGTTTTATGGAATCCCAGGATGTCCTGAGTTGGAAGGGATCCTCAAGGATCATCCAGTCCAGCTGCTGGCCCTGCACAGCTCCATCCCCAAGAGTCACCAAAATCCCCCTGGAGCTCTGGCAGGTTTGGTGCTGTGACCATTCCCTGTGCCCGAACACCCTCTGGGGGAAGGAATTTTTTCCCAACATCCAACCTGAACCCTCTGGGGGAAGGGCCTTTTCCCAATATCCAACCTAACCCTGCCCTGACACAGCTTCAGGCTGTTGCCTCGGGTCCCCTGTGCCAAAATTCTCACCTCCAAAGTGACCTTTGGAGGCAGATTCCTCTCTAATTATACCAATGTCTCTGATATTGAAAGCTGGCACTGAGGTGAGGTTTTTCCAGAAGCTGGGGCTGTCCTGAAGGTAACCCTGTGACCTGGAGGAGCCTCACAGGAGCTGCTGTATCTCTTCTAGGCAGGGCAGGAACAGAGCCTATGGAAAATTCTGGGCCAGAATTCCCTGTTTGAATAAGATACAAATACAAACACCACTCCTTCCAACACTGCAAGCTAACTCTGAGGGTTGGGAATGCACACATGTTCTTTCCTTCAAGTATATGGAAAATACCTGCTCCCTCCTTAGTGCTAATGAATTATTTTGCACATATTCAGGAACTTTCTCTCTCTCCTTGAAGTTGTTCAATGTAAAGATCTCATTTACTATCCCAGCATGTCCTGACAGGGCTAAAAGTTCTTATCATCCATGGCTTTGGATGAAATACCATTTGGTAACACTTGGTCCTTGATGGTTTAACTTTTGACCCATTTCTGATCTTTAGCGTGCACGGCTTAAATGGAATTAAGAAGTTGTGCTTTCACAGAGTAACAAAACTTGTAGGAAAACATCTCAAGAAGAAATGGTCAGGTTGGGGCAAGAATGTTCTGACATCTACCGGGGTGTAAAGAGCCAGTGGAAAACCGAGTCCAATAATCTGGCATTCGAGGATGCTCCAGAAATACAAGAATTCTCTCACCCTTTCCAGTCCCAGTCTCATTTCCTGGGTTTTACCATGACTCGGGGTTATAGAGGCATGCAGTGAGTCAGCCTGGATCAATTTTCCTAATCCTCACAAAATGTTGATAATTTGTTCAGCTGTTCCCTTTTAACAGAGTGACAGAACAAATGCAGAAGGAGAATTTTAGCTTGGGTTTCTTTCAGCAGCTCCAAGCTGGCATCCAGCTGAAAGCTTGTGATGAAGGACTTTAATTCCAGCACTAAAGATATTTGATGATGTTCTTTTCATCCTCTATGACATGATCAAGGTGGAGCTGGAGGGAAAAAGGATGCCTCAGTCCCCTTAGGGTTCCTGGGTTGGAATTTCAGCCTGTGGAGCTGGAGTCACTCAGCACAGAGCAGTGTGGGCTGTTCCCCACTCCTGACGCTCCTTTCCAAGGAGGGGAAGTGCTGCAGGTCAGAGGCACAGCGGGATCCAGCATCCCCCAGGCTCTGTGCAGGATTCCCCACTCCCCTCAGGTGTCAGGGAATGAAAACCCTCCGTGGTTTTGAAGGAACAATCCGGAGGGAGCAGGGGTGCTCTCGCCAGCTCTGGATCCTCAGCTCTGCAGGTTCATCCACCTGCATTATCCTGCTGGTGGCTGAGGGCATCCCGTGTCACCAATCCCTTTTATCCTTCCAGGATTCCTTGTTTACTTATTCCTGGAAATAAACATTTTGTGATAGGGACGGGCTATTTAAGGGCTCCTGAGAGCTCCTGGATGTGTTTATAAGTTCAGTGTACAATAGATTCCTACAGATAAACTCCTAAACTGTAAACCCTGGATTATTCTTGCCCAGGCTGAAAGCAGCACTGGCATTTCTCACAGATGTGTCATCCATTCCTTCCCCACCTGGGATTAACTCTAATCAAAAAGTGACGTCCAAGACAATGCTGGTAGCCAGTTATTTGTTTTCTCAGTGCAGGCCAAAAGATTCCTTATTGCAATTTTGCAAACTATTACAAAATATTACCTTATGTCCTTCCAAAGTCCTGGCATTGTGGGTTTATGGGAAGAAGTAAGGAGTGAACTGGAGGAGTTCAAGGGTGAGCAGGTTTAATATTTTGAGCTTTTTCCTCTAAAATATTTTGAATTTTTCCTCTAAATATGTACGTTAGAAACGTTTGGATCATAAATAACACGAAATCTACAAAGGTGGCAAGAAGTGGGGAGTTTAATTAAGATAAAAGCAGAACAAAGCACTTGGAAATCAGCTGCGTCATCTCGTTGTTTGAAGAAATGTTTGAGCTAAAGGAAGATGTTCACAGAGATTAAAGCAACATCCTCCTCCATCCAAAAATGCACCAAAAATGCTTCTGTATGCTGGATCCTGTGGGTAACCAAAAGGCAAAGATGTGGCAGAGGAGGATTCCTGGGATAACCAAAGGGCCTGGAAATACCTGGGAACAGGAGAGGGGCTCTCCTCCTGGTGGGACTCGAGGGCCAGCTGGTGACAGAGCAAAGAGGAGCTGGACTCCAACGCAAGCCCTTGACTCCCAGCCTGGGCAGGGGGGAAGGTCCTGCGTGGTTGGGGAGTGACTCAGGCTGCTCTCTGCCGAGCCCTGTGGCTTGGCCACTCTGCTGAAGGTTTTGTTCTGAGCTGACATTTCTCGCTCTGATTAATCCTTTCCAGCCCCTGGGCTCAGCTGACTCGGCTGAGCCATTGTTCAGCTCTGTGAACTTCGTCTCTTTTCAGGGCTTAAACAGAAGACCCCTCTCCCCTCCCCACCTCATCCTTCTTGCTAAAAGCCTGTTTGTAAGAGCCATAATGAAACTCCAGGTGGCCTGGTGATTCCTGAGTAATCCCCTCAGGGATTTCAAGCACTTGGTTATGCCTCATGCATGGTAACAAGCCATGGATGTGATTTTTCCCTCTTGCTTTCTGCTGGGCTGTGATTTAATAAGTGCAGGGCATTAAATGCTCAAAAAAAAAAAAAAAAAGTTCAAAATCAAAACAATCCCTGGAAACACAACAAGCTGTGCAGTGTGTGTGCATGGACAGTGTACCCAACAGTTCCCCACTGAACATTAGATTATCTCCTGAGCCAAGCTCCACTGAGGAGAACAGCAGAGAACTCTGGGGCAAGTCCTAATCCCACAGCCAGGCACCTACATCTGGTCCCAATTGTTCTTCCCTTCCATCCCACATAGAAACATCACCCTGGCTGTGCCACCAACCACTTTTGAGCTTGGGAAATGGTGAGAGCCAGGGCTGAGACATTTCATCCCTCGAAGGAAAACAGCAGAAGAGGAACAGAGCAAAATGAGTTTTCAAGGCTTGGAAAAAAAAAAAAAGTGAGAAGGGGTTCAGGGTGTTTGATGAACTTCCAGAGGTCTGCTTGCCTCATGTGTAAAGGCCAAGTGGAGCAGAATAGGCAGAAAAAGCTTGGAAAGGTGGGAATGGGATTATTGGGATGCTACCTGGACACTCCAGTGATTCATTTCCCTGCCTGTGTCTGCACCAGAACCTGGCCAGCTTTTGAGCAGAGGTGAGGAAGCTGAGGGAGCCTTTTGCTAAAAACTCCTGAGATCAATCATTGCATTGGCTGAGAGTGTGCCTCAGTTTATGAAGTTACTTTAGGTGTTTCCATGGATTAGTGAGAATTGCTAACATTGTTAATAGAAAAATATAGCAGAAATAAAATCAGGGTGCAGCTCAAGAGGGGCTTAACTACTAATTCTTAGTTAGGGATGGCAGACCAGGCCCTCCATTGCCCTGCACCCCAAAGCTGAGCTGTGCCCCCTCAAACATGTGCTGGTCCCTGTCAGAGCTGGCTGCAGTCTGAAGGGATTACACCTCTCATCCCCTGCAGCCACCCTCATCCTCCTGCCCGGGGAGCCGAGCATTGTGCTCCATTGGTTCCACCAAAAAGGAATTTCCATGGGAGAGCCAGGATGAATAAATTACCAGCAAATTGCTATTGGCAGGGTGAGGTCGGGAGCAAGCGGGAGAGAAGGACCTGGAGACAGGGAGGGAAAGGCAGAAAGGAAGAAAACAGCTTTGGTGCACGTTGAAATCCTTGCCTAATTTTGGTTTGAGGCTCCAATGCGGGCCAGCAGCTGCTGCAGATGATGTATTACAAACGACTTATTGCTGTAATGCATCATGAAGCTCCATGGCCCTGCTGACAGGTTCCCCTAATACATCATCAGAGCACTGCCCAGCAGGAACAGGAGTCCTGCAAACCAAACAGCTCCGTAAATTTCTGTACAGTCCCACCCCCCCTCCAAATTGTGAATTTCTTTTCTGCTCTATTAAAGATTTCAGCTTTGAAAAGTGTGGGCCAGAGCAGGCCCTCATTAAACAGGCTCTGATGGTTTCATAAGTCCCCAAAGTCATTAAAGGTTTTAATATAAGAGATTAACTATTGCTATTGTTGCTCGGCAAGAATAAATTCTCTTTAAATACTTTTTTATGCCCTCCTGGTAGTGAGTGAGGAGCTTGAGCTTGCCTGTGAGGAGGACCTTGCCTGTGGGGCCAAGACAGGCACTGTTCAACCTCTTTAAAACAAAGTTCAGAGCTTTGGGCAGCGAGGCAGCATCGTGGTGACCCCAGAGATCCGTGGAGCTGGAGCTGCTGCCACATCCAGAGGGGATTTGTGTGGCTTCAAGATAAGCAGGAGCCCTGGATGCTCAGCCTTTCTGGAAGTCAGGCCCTAAAAGGCCACAGGTTGTATAGCACAGAACAATGAAAAAATGTGTGTGGATGCAGGGAAGGGTTTTGAGCAGCTCAGTGATGAAATCCAGAGTTGCATCCCCAAAAGCTGTGTTTGGGTCTGACTCACTCTAAAATCTGACAATCCCAGAGGCTCCTCAGGGGTTCCTGCAGCTCTGCTGGGGTGCAGGACACCAGGGCCAAGGCGAGGGCACGGAGAGCTCATTGACCAGTGCTGGAGAAGGAGGCTGCACTCGGGTCTCTCCCCACTCCTGAGACCCCAGGGACTGCTCCCGGTGTAATGGGGATGATCCTGCAGAGAATCCACAGGGAATGCAGCTCCCTGAAGCACAGAGATGTCACTGGATACCTCCCACAATATTCCCGGAGCTCACAGAAGGGCAGGTGCAAAGGGAAGGGATGAACTGGAAATCAGGGCTTGCATTTTCCCAGGTCAAGTCAAAGCATGTGAAGGTTGCTGAGACATCCTGGTCTTAAAATTAGGGGTCATTTCTCCTTGGATTTATTAGAGAAAAACGAGGACTTTTCCATGCTGACAGCAGAATGCACTGGTTCACAAACAAGAATTAATAAAAAACAGAACAAAAAAAAAAAAACAAGGAAAGAAAAGAGGAAAACAGGAAAAGAGCAGGGGAATTCAACCTGTATTTAGGTTATAGGACAAACACCACCCTTTGCACAAACTCTGGAAAGTTCTGGGTGGCACCAGAGGTGACCCTGAGGAGGTGCCCACTGAGAGGAGCCGTTCACAGGCACTGCTGGAAACTCCAGCAGGGAATTGCCAGCAATTTCTCAGAAATGCATTTCATGGGAGGGTATCAGCACGTTGGATTTGCCTTGGAAATGCCCCTGGGCTGGGCGGTGCTGCTGCCATTCCCGAGTTATTTTGGATCCAAGATTAAGTGTCTTTTTATTTTGTTGAAATGGGTTTTAATTGAAGGCGCTGCTCTGCTCGAGGTGCACCAAACGAACGTGGTTTGGTGTTTTTCTTTCCCAAATCCTAAGGGGACGTGCCCCTAGACCAACATTCGACTGTTTTGTTTTTGGGGTTTTTTTTTTTCCCCCTTGGTCAAAAGATCCAGTGTGTGCTAATTCTGTCGGGCTCCCTCTCACTCAATCACTCATATTCAGTGCCCCCTAAAGAAACACTGCAGAAGCCAGAAGGGTAAGAAATTACCCAAATGAGCTGCCTGTGCTTCTCCCTCACATATCACACACGGAATTGTTGCCACCTTGCTGGGAAAATTAGCCCTGGCTTGGCTCTGCTTATCAAATAACAGAGGAGGTGCTGTGCTGGGTCAGGGCAAGGACCGGCCAAAATTGGGGCTGGGAGGGAAAGGATCCTGCAGAATTTTATAAACTGATCTTCCAAATCAAATTTGCAGAGATCTTGTGCTGAGATGTGGTGGTCCTGTGTTCCCCGTACAGAAAAGATGTGTATGTGCCTTATTTAATCTGTGTATTTGCCCTATTTAATCTGTGAATGGGCCTAATTTAATCTACCAGTGTGCTTAATTTAAAGATAAAAAGTACTTTCGAATTAGACAGAAACCCTCTGATTTTATCACTTTGCAGACTCCTGTCTTTGCTGAGTTCTGCTGATGTTTTAATGCAGAAATGGCCTCAAGGAATGTTTTATTTCATCCCAAAAATGCATTGTGGCAGTAATCCCTCTTTAGTAGAATGAGGTTTTAGCAGAAGCTTGGTGATTTTTTATTTTGCGAAACATTGTTACAAAATTTGCCTTGATTTGAAAACATCAGTGGTAAAATAAAGGCTAAATCAGAGAAAAAGAAAAGATTTTCTTCTTGAGTCCTATTTGTATTTCCTATTTCCGAGGAATCCAAAGGCATTTGCTTCTGTTCAACCCATGACATGATAATAAAAAACCCCCAGTTCAGCCATGGAGCTGAAAAATCAAATTTTCATACAAATTTATGTGTAAAAAATATTTCTTCTGGCTTCTGCCCCATTTACTGGGAGCTGATGGTGGCTGTATCTTTAATTAGGGTACAAATTAAATTAGTTAATGTTTTAATTTTCATTCTAGACCCAGCAGAAGGCAAAGGAGAACCCAGCAGCTGTCAGGATGTTGGGAATGGTGGAGGAGGGTGTTCGATATTCAGTGGCTTCCCAAGTTGACAGGGCAAGCACCAACCCTCCTTTGCCTCCTGCTGCAGCCAGGACATCCTTTGGAGTGTGATGGCAACAGGAATTCCATTTGGGATCAGGCCTCATAAAGCCACATCCAAGGTTTGCTCCCAAGGCCACGACACCTTTGTTTTCCTTAATTTACAAAGCCCCACCACAGCAAATCCAACTCCTGTGAGTAAGAGGAGATTTAAATGATAACAAAACCAGAATAATGAACCAAAAACCTATCAAAATTCTGAATTTCAGGAATAACACAGGGGATTCTGCTGCCTGTGCCTCTGAGCTCCTGATTCCTGCCCTCTGCCCCCAGGATTCACCTGCCTCAGGTGCACCTTGTGCCCCACCTCACCCTCTGGTTTTTTAGAACTTATCTGAGGTTCTAAAATTACCTGAGACTCAATTTGAAGCTTCTTTATTTTGAAAGTTGCATGAATTACCCAACACTCTGATTATACATAGAAAATACAATGCACTGAGGCTGCATTTTAGCAATGTCTCAACCAGAGCAGCCCTAAAATCCAAACAGAGCAGCAAAAGCTGCAGCATCCCATCCAAACATCCCATCCCTGCCTCCTGCTTGCATCAGATCCAGTCTCTTTTCTTAGAGCTTGCTCTGCACCACAGAATTTTGGAGACTAAACCCCAATGAAAACAAAACCAAGCGAGGTGCTGAAGGCACCTCTGGATGAGGAGAGTGGGAGCTCCCAGGGTACACAAGGGGATGCTCTGAGGCTCAGCAAGTGCAGGATCCTGTCCATCCTCATCCAACACAGCCAAAAACCCCAGGTTTGAGGTTTTGGGAGCTTTCCCTGACTGTCCAGCTCTGTCCTGGGGTCTCCTGAGCAACCCCGTGGCCAGAGTGTGCGGGTCTGCGGCCGGAGCCTCCTTACGTCACCAGGGAGAGAAAAACCCCCAACCCTTCCAGCTCCCCAGCCTTCTGCAGCCCAATTTATGTCCAATTTGCAGACTTTCAACATAGCAGCCTCACAGTTCATAAAATCAAACTCAGCCAGGGCTAAGTCTCTGGGTAATGGATTTAGGATCACTTGAGGTGTTACTGGCAGTTCATGATGGGTAACTTTCTTGTTAACTAAAGTCCCTTTTGCTAAATGAGTTCCAGGTTTAACTCCCCCCAGTCCTAGCCTTCACTCTCCCTTTTTTTTTTTTTTTTTCCCTTTTCTTCTTTTTTCCCCCCTTTTTTGGCAGCACTGTTCTCCCTTTTCTCCTTTTTTCCCCCCTTTTTTGGCAGCACTGTTCTGGATGGGAAGGGAGGGGGAGAGGAGGAGG
Source organism: Corvus brachyrhynchos (assembly GCF_000691975.1). Lineage (NCBI taxonomy): Eukaryota > Metazoa > Chordata > Aves > Passeriformes > Corvidae > Corvus > Corvus brachyrhynchos. The sequence continues at coordinate 1,868,132 of NW_008235987.1, forward strand.
TGGCACAGGACTTTTTATTGGGCTGCGCGTGGAGGGCTTTTCATGGCCGGGGCTACGGGGAGCAGAGACAGAGGGAGAGAGAGGGGGGGAGAAAGGTGGGATAAGTCAGTCTTTGTGTAAGGGGAAGGTGCTGAAAGGAGGGCTGTGTGCTGGGGCCGGGGAGCAGCCCTCTGGCTCCGCTCGTCTGCG
>NW_008235987.1:1869459-1891899 GCF_000691975.1 Corvus brachyrhynchos
CCAGCCCCTCCTGCCATGGGGTCCCTGGGCTGGCAGTGCTGCCCAGACCCCATTTTTGGAGCGGGAACGGGGTAGCTCCATCAGCCATCACCCAGTAGACCTTCCCTATGGAGCACTTGGGTGCTTCTCTTCCTCCAACACTGGATTTTCCAGCTGAGCAGCTGTGGTTTTGGCTGGCAGGGATTCTGCTCCTGTTGCAGGCAGGCCATGCATCATTTCCAAGTGCTACCAACCAACCTTCCCAGCATCCAAAGCAAGCAGAGATTTCTGCTGCTTTAAATTGTCCTCTCCACGTGCCTGGCTTGCAGATTTTGAGGGAGCATCATCAAAGACTTCTCCCCCTTTGACAGCATTTCTGGCAAAAATAGAACAATGGCGCCGTTGTGTTTTGGTTTTAACCAAAGCAGCAGCTTTGTCCTTGCTCTTCAGGCTTTCAGTCACCTCTCAAGTGTTTTCTTGGAAAAATAATCAACCCAGGAGCTCTGTGTCTCCTTCCACCGCCCTGCCCAGGGCTAAAATGAATGGATCAAAACTAATGAGGACAGTCAAAACAAGTGTTTAACACCATTTTCCTGAGGTCCAACCTCCTTGCAGGAGTTGTTTGCAGAGGGGTTCCTCACTTAAAACACATCTGAGGTGAAGCAATAATTAGAAGGTGTAAAAAAAGCCCCATTCCAAATGAAAAAATGCTGCTGTTTTCTGGTCTAGAGCAGCACTTTGAGTTAAATTTGAACACCAGCATCGACTGAAGGGCCTTCAAAACCATGACAAGGACAGACACGGTGCTGCAAGAGAAAGGAGTTTGCAGGCCAAGTTTAGCAACCTCCAACCCTACAAATGGGTGTAATTTACATTCTGGCTACAATCAAATGAGCCCAGTTGTGATTTATTATTGATATCAAATAAAAACCCACTTGATAATCTCGAAGCGTTACCTCCAGGAGAATATTTCCTTTCCTTTCTGGAGATGCCAGCCAACATTTTATTATCCCAGCCTGGAAGAAGCCTGAAACTATAAATGGAATATTACAGGGATTCAATGGAGGACTCTTCAAATAACATTTCATGGTTATTTGTTTGGAGTAACTCAGAAATTGTCATGTGAGCCCCTTTTCCTCTTGGAAGGGGCAGTGTCTTCCCGTGGCTGTGCCAGCTGCTCCCTCCAGCCCAGCCTGGATTGGCTTTCAAACCAAACAAATAACTTCATTTAAAGGAGGGAGAGAAGAAGAAAATGTTCACCAATCCCCTCCCAAATCCCCCCAGCTCTGTTTGCCCTGGTTTTGTGACAAAAGCTGTGGTCACGTGCTCTGTACAAGCAGCTCTCTGGCAAAAGCCATGGATGATGTCTCACTGAAAAGCTCCATTTTTAAGAAGTAAAGTGATTTTTTTTTCTTTTTAAAACCAGCTCATGAATTGTGATTTCAGTCTGCCAGGATTTCTAGATTTCCTCATTGAATTGAATGATTTCCTTATTTAATTTCATTGATTTCAATCGTGGTTCAATAACTCTGGGGAACTGCTGTGAACAAGGTTCTGCTGGTAGGGCAGAGGTGACTTAATTGGAATTAATTCTGATGAAGATGAAGGTGAGAGATATTCCCAGGCTGGATCAGGACAACATCCACCTTCCCGGTGCCTTGTCCTGGCAGAGCCCAGCTGTCCACGAGGAAGCACAGGATGTAGAGGGAGAGCAAAGGCAGAGGGCAGGGCAGCAAAATCCTCCAGATTCTTTCAGATCCACCCTTTCCATAAGGAAATTCCTCCTGATGTCCAACCTGAACCTCCCTTCTGCCCCTTTCTTCCAGTGAAAGCCTCCAGATAATCTTTACCCAAGCCAATATCCCAGCCCTGAGGAGCTCCCTGTTGCACTTTTCCGTCTGCACCCCCTGAATCCCATTCCCAGCTGGGATGGGATTGGATTCCCAGGCCATGGGCTCAGCAACTGCATTCATTTTCAGCAACTCGAACAGCCAGGAAAGACTCTTGACCAAACAAATGGCTCCCCATAAACATGTCCAAGGAAATTAAGATGCTACAACTGATCTGCTTTAATAAAATTACACGCTCGGCTCCGATTCCAGTGTTGCTCCCTGTATTTTCTGCATTGCACCATGCAATTAATCCTTCCTAAAATAAACGGGCTGATTAAAATTCCATTATCCTGACAGTTCACAATAAACCATAGGACCAATGATCCCCTCTCTTTTTAACCTTTTAAGCTGTTATAATTAATTCTGGATTTATGTCATTTGCTGGCAAATGTTCCGATCACCTTCCTAACTACTTCAACAATTCCAAACAGTTGCACTCCTCCAGCATGTAAACAATGGACAATAATTGAACTATTTACCCTGCGTCCCATTTCATGGAGTTTCCTTTAGACACAAAGCTCAGTATTGAGTTGCTCAGGATTGAGTTGTTTGCCTTTTTTATTTTTGTTCAGTCTCTAATTAAGTGCTCATTAAAAATAAAATAATAACACTTTGGAAAAAGACAAGGAAGTGCCTGAATGTGACTATTTTGGTCCCATATTCAACTTGTGAGTGAAGAGAGACCTGCTGAAGGACATTATTTGATGTTATTATTTCAATCATATTAAAAATCCCAATATTTTCCTTCCCAAATTTTCTGCAATTCCCTGTTGTCCAAAGCCAACCTTCCTTAGCACGCCCTGGGCTTTAGGATTAAGTGCAACAACCACTACACCCATAAAAACCCATAAAATCATAACAATTTTGTCCAGTGGAATCGCTTTTTGTCCAAATGCCTCTAGTTTTCACAGCAAACATGTCATGGAAATGAACCTAATCTTCCAACCAAGCTTATTCCAGGTGAAATATCAGGACTGAGGAGCTGGAAGGACACCCCTGCCCCAACCTGTGGCAAAAGTACCAAGAAATACTGTTTATATTCTTTCAAAGTCATGTAAAGTGATTTTTAAAGACAGCTCAGCCAGCTTGGAGGAGGTGGATTTACTAAACCAACCACTCCTTTGCCTGCGTTTTGTGGGCGTTTTTATTTCTCTGGATTACAATTTCCCAAAAAGAAACCAAGTAACAAATGAGGTGATCCGGTGCTATTAAAGATGCCACTTAAATGAACTTGTCTTGGTTTGGGGAAAAGAGCATCAAAATGTCAGCTGCTCAAAAAACAGAGATCCAATCTCCAAATTTTTCAGAAGGTGGAAAATCCATTTCCTAACCAGCCCTACTTAGAACTGGGTACATGGGTTACTTATCCAAACTCACCCTGACCTTCAAAAATGTTTGAGTTGATGTCAGTGTTTGGGCTGAGGTTTGGTTTGGCCGGTTCTGCTTTTTCCATAGCAGTGCACCCATCCCTAGAAGAGATGGAATAAAAAGAGGAATTCTAAGCACACATAGGCCCAGCTATTTAATAGAAATAATAAAAAATCCCCTTTCCTTCATCTTTATCTGACCGATACTCATGAGCAGCAGCCGATCACACCACGAAACCCAGCGGCCCCAACAGCAACACCTGATGAAAAGGAGGAAAGAAAACAGATTTATTAACCAGCTAAACTGTGTTTACATTGATAAATGAGCTTTCTAGAGATCCCCAAGTCCATTCCAAACCCCTTTTTTAGCAGCCCTTTACCCAGCCAGCTGCAGCATCCCCCGGGGCCTCCCCAGTGTCACTGGCAGCAACCTCCCTTCTAAGTTTCTGCCGAGGTCTCCGGAGCGGTGCCCAAGTGTTGAGATTTAAGGATGTGCTGCTGCTCCCATCGGCTGCACAGGATGGACTCTGGCCCATCCTGTCAGCACCCTGGGAACGAGCAAAGGCTGCCTTTGTGCGCGCTCCGGGCCCATCTCGTTCTGGTTTGAATTAAGAGCGGTGGCGATTTCCGCTGCCGGGGCTTTGGAGAAAGCTCCCTATGTTCTGTGGCCGTGCTCCGGTTGCAGCGCCATGGGAGGCTCCAGGCAGATGCCAGCAGTGTTGTCTCACTTTGCTCCTGTGGTTTTGCTTTCCGAGGAGGCTGGGAAGGGAAGAGGGTGGGGGTTTGGTCGTAGCGGCCTCAGAGAGGAGAGAGAATGGGAAGATGGGGTTGAGGATGAAGTGCAAGTTATGGATGGTTATATGGACTGCAAAATTCCTGATTTCCTCCCACGGGCCTCCAAATTGTGATGGAATGGTGGAGAATATTGCTCAGCACCCATATGGTTTGGGTTGGGAGGGACCCTAAAGGACCCATCCCATTCCACCCACCCCTTCCAAAAAAAAAGCTGCTCCAAGCCTCAGTGTCCAGCCTGGCCTTGGACACTGCCAGGGATCCAGGGGCAGCCCCAGCTGCTCTGGGCACCCTGTGCCAGGGCCTGCCCACCCTCCCAGGGGAGAATTCCTTCCCAAAATCCCATCCAACCCTGTTCTCTCCGAAATACCTCGATTAGAGGTAGAAAATCTGCAGGCCAGGGTACAAAACCCCCTTAGCACCCAGAGCACGAGCTGCAACCGGTGTTAGATCACAACACAGATGTGATGTTAATTTGAATCCAATAGAGAGTGTTTAGAACAACAGTTCCCTGCTCTGCTCCTGGCATTCCCAAGTGCCCCCAGCTCCCAGGCAAGGCACAGACGGAGGGGCAGCAGCAATGAATGGTGATTTTCTTCAGCTGCCTTTTCCTACCCTCAGCACAAGCTCACAGACGATGTCCATGGGACTGTGCAAACTCACAGGGATGATGAATACTCAAGGCTGATTAATTGCATGTTTACTCCAAGGCATGACTCAAGAATTACATGAGAGTTTTTCTGATCCTTTGCCAGATTTTATTCCTTTCCAGCACCCTGTGCCCCAGATACATCCTGAGATAGGGAGCAAAGCCAGGGGCAAAGAGAAGCTGTGGCTGCCCCTGGATCCCTGGAAGTGCCCAAGGCCAGGTTGGAGCAGCCTGGGACAGTGGGAGGTGTCCCTGGGCATGGCAGGGGGTGGCACTGATGGGCTTTAAATCCCTTCCCACCCAACCCATTCCATGATTCCATGACTTCTGTGAAATCTGTCCTCCTGAGGCTGTGCCCTGACCTTGGCCACAGAAATCCTCTCCCCAGTTTGCCTCAGGCTCCTGGGCTGGGACAACCTCATGGGGGCGGAGTTGACAGTGCTGAAAGTACAAAACGTCTTGTCCATACACAAATCCGTAAAGCTGGGAGGAAGCCGGGTTCCCGAAGGGAAGTCTCTTGTACCCAAATGGTGCCCAGAGGCCCGGAATAGCCGGGTGGTTTTGCAGGAGCAGACAGGACACTCGGCCTGTTGACATCCTGCTTTAAACAGCAGGGCTCAAAGTCAACAGCAGCGTGGTGAAAATATCTCTTCGGATTTATTTATTTATCTGCATTCAACCCAGCTTGCCCTTTCTTCCCAAGAACCCAACAAACAAGCCAAAAAAAGGGGGAGAGTGAGTGGCCAGCACGTTCCAGCCTGGCCTGGCAGGTTTAACCCTGTTCTCTCTCATGGCTGTGGGAATCAATACTGGAAGACAATTTTGCATGTCCCATATTTTTCAGGCTTGGATGTGACAACTCCATGGAGCTGGGAGCATTTATCCCAAGCAGGATTCCTCATGGATCCCAGGAGCACGGGAACAAGTGGGAAAAAGTGGGAAAGGAAACCATTCCGAAGAGCCCTGCAATGGCACTATCCCTCTGTAGGCGCTCCCATCCACAGCCTCGCACACTTGTCCTCATTCCTTTTGCTTTTTCCTCATTCCTTCCTCCTCCTTCCTTTTCCTTTTCCCTCTCATTTTCAGCCCCGAATTCTTGCAGGGCAATGGCTTTTAGAAAATATCTTTTACCAGCAAAAAAAAAATCTTTGCAAATACCACTATTACAGATAATAAAAGTTACTCTCTGCTATTCAAAGAGGTTGCAAGATGTGGAATTTGGAGAATTATAGCAGAGACTATATTTTTATTTTTGTTTTGTATGTACCCACTTATGAATGAAATATTTAAAAGCAAAGAACATTAAAAATTTTGCTGTTTGTCTTTAACATGACTTGAAAACCTTTCCTGCATTCTGGATTCTTTCACCATTGAAAAGTTTTCTCAGTGCCACTTTTTCCCCTCAGGCTGTTTATTAGAACGGTTATTAATTCCTTTTTTCACAAAACATCAGTTTTACGCTAATGGGAAGAGCCATCCAAGACCTCAGGGCTGCCAAACCCTCAGATGGATAAATCTGACAGAGTTTTCTCCTGACTCTTCTGGTGCTGGGCTTTGCATCAATTTAATCCATGCAACTCAAGCTGCACCAATATGTCAGGGGAAAAAATCCTGGGATGGTTTTATTTCCTCTGCTTGGGGGACAATTTACAGTGTGGAATTCCTAATTTTTCCTTTAAATTTGCCTTGCTGCGTTCTTTCAAATATCACAAACTATTACCTTTAAATTCTGAAGCTGCCACTGTTGTGCCTGTAATTATTATCATCCTTTTAAGGCTTTCCTTCTTCCCTCTTTTCCTTTTGGAGAGAACCATATTTTGCTGGATGTTTTGGGTTGGATGTTCCAAGAAGTTGATGTCTCTGGATGGGTTTTCTCGTGCTGTGTTTCTTTTTATGGGATATTTAGAAGTAAAACCAGGCTCAAACCCTCCTATTTCACAGTAAACTAGTGGATGTACCCAGGTTCAGTCCATACAGTTTAGCAGACATCAGGAGCAAGGAGGACACTTTTAGATGGACTGGTCTGTGCTGGAGAGAATTCCCTCCATCCAGCCCTGAAGGTGACACCACTTTAAAGAATCCCACAGAGGTAAATCACCAGACAAATCCATAAATCATTTTATCACCCTTAGAACATCTTTCATTCTCCTCAGTCCCTTCCAAAAACGATGCTCTGTGTGAGCAAACTTTGGGCACCTTACAGGAGATTTGGGAATATTCTGAATATCCAGGCTGCTTTTTTTTAGCTGCTCTGGTGCAAAGGTGATGGGATTTATATTTAGTCTGTGTTCCTGTCCCTATTTTATAAACACAGGAATTCTGAGACAAAATAATAATAGTGTGAAAATGGACCAACCGCAGTGACGGCAAAGCAGGGATGGACTTTTGAGTTTATAGTTATCCAGCAAATGTTTGGCTCCAGCGGTGGGTCCCTCATGTAAGATTCACTTTTAATTACCCACTACACTCATATTTGAGTCAAAAAAAAATAAACACGTGGAACAGAGATAGAGAGAAGGATACGAAAGGCAGTGGTCATGAAATCATGGAGTGGAAACCTGAAAATGATGTATTTGCTTAATTTAACTGAGGCAGCACAGCCGTGGCTCTGCAGTGCCCGCGTGGATTTAAGCTTTTATCTGCCCAGAGAAGATTTCATGCCCTTGGTTTATTTGTGTAACTCTGCTCAGTTTCTAACTGCAGCAGCAGATGCTATTTACCATTTTTAACAAGGTTGTCAACATTTGCAGATATCACATGAGCGCCTAGAACATAAGAAATAAAAAATATTTTCTTTTCCATGTCCAGTAAATAATAAATATTTTAGATTTCATACTTTAGCTGGTCACTTGACTTTTCCAAGTGGAAACATTGCTGCTGTGCAAGTCAGGAGTCACTCTAGGAAAAGAGTCGATGTTAAATTACATTTTCAGCTATCTTGACAAGCCGTACTTGGCACGGTTTGCTCAGGGAACAAGCTGGTCTATATATTTCTGAGAAATTAAAACCATATGGCAACACCTTCGAGAAAAAAAGCAGCCCTTCTCTGGAAGCATCCTCGGAGTTTTCAAAATGTGTGAGAATTAAATATAGTCCTATTTATTTAGAAAGGATCTGCTGCCCAAAGAATAAAACTGCCAATAAAGCCACGATGGGAGAGAACCTCATGATTGCACTTCTATTAATAACCTCAAGCTGAATTTTGGTTTCATTTTGGCTAAACTTGGCTTTTGTGCAGACCTTTAAATTAGGGCATCAGTTAGAGGATGAGGATTTTCCTCTGCCAGCCTGATAATTGTAATAACAATGTCCATGTGTAATAATGTTGTCACTGGGAGGAGATTCCACTCGTCACTGTCATTGCAAAGGCTACAGAAGATGTCAGGTAAAGTTAAAAACTCCTGGCAGAGATAAACTGGAGCTTTGCAAAGCAGCCCTGACCTGGCTCTGAGGACAGCCAGGGGATGGGAGGGCTCAGAGCTCCTGGGGCACAAAGATCCTTCCAAAAAATCACACTTGGGACACAGGGCCAGGAAGGTGGGGCCCAAGAATGCAGCTGTCCCTTCTGGACACTGACATATTCCTCACTAAATTAATCAGAAATTGTTTATTATTAAAATTTCGAATCTCATTTCTGCAGGGCAGTGAGGAGGAGCTGCCTCACAGTTCCTCCTTCTCCTCACATGCCACAGCTGGAAAAAGGTGCTGGAAAAACGTCCCTCTCCTCCTGAGTTATCTGGTGACATTACAAGCTTTGACAAGAAGAGAAATCTCCTCCAACTCCTCCCCAGCCCAATATGTGGTCAAATATATGACTTCAGCGGAAAGCATTTGATTAGATGGATGTAGGGGATATAAAACCCTTCAATTGGGGACAGATCTTTTCATATAGGAAACATACTTTCAATGTTGGATTTTATGGCAGTGAGGAAGCGCGTAAAAAACTTTTCAGCAACATAATACCCGAAAAAAAAGCTGAAAGCCCTCAATTTTCCCCTGCCTCTGCTGCTGTAGACTTCTTGTATATTTGCACATTTGGATATGATGACAATTAGTTCTGTGCTGCGGGACTGGATTGATTTCGCTGCCTGGGCCCCGTCCAGCTCAAACCTTGCAGGTTCAAATACAGAAGCCTCTGGTTAATGAACTCCAGAAAGTGTAAAATCCTGAGGCCCTGCAGTTACACGATCGCCCTTCCCAACAGCAGCACTAATATCTAACAAGGCCAGCTACTGTTCTACCCCTTTAGAAGAAGCTCATAAAAAGGAGCTTTAATTTGTCTGGGAAAAATAGACTTTCAAAAAAAAAGAACCAAAAAAAAAAGCACACTGTGAGTTCCCTGGTGGAAAAACATGCCTTCTATTATGGAGCCTTCCCCACGAAATGTCTTGGAAATTAGGCAAAGTTAACATGTCCAGTTGGAGCCGAGCCAGGAAATGAACAGTGGATGTTCTCTTGTAAAAATCCTGAAAGCTGCGAGTAACCCATAAACAGTTTGCAGAGTGAGGCAAAATGGAGCATTTTATGTTCCCTAATGGAAATCCAGCTTATTTGTACATGGATTCAAAGGAACAATGTGATGTCATCAAATGATTTAGGGTCAGCAGCACGGCAAGAGTCAATATACAGGGGTGGATGGAAACATCCCATTCTTCCTGAGGTATTTTGGAGGAGCCACCAACACTGGGGTTTGTCTTGGCCCTCTGGAGCTGGTACAGGAAAACCTCAGCAGCTCTATTCCTGGAATTGCAAGGTGGGAAGTTTACCGTTACCATCAGTCTAAGGAGGGCTTTCAGGAATATTGGTCAAAATTCACATTGGGCTCAGCAAACAGAGACATTTCCTAGAGAAAACCTCACCTTTGGGTGGTGGGGCTGAAGGAACCATGTGTGGTCAGGGTTATCTCCTGGATGAACAGGGAGATTTGCAGAGCAGGGATTGCAATGCACAGATTTCCTACAGAAAAAGGCACCCCTGAGAAAGTGTCCCCGGAGGACCAAAGTTCCTCCTGAGGAGAGGGAGCTGGGATGTCCCTCAACCTTTGGCTTGCAGCCAGAGGCCCTTTCCTTGCATTCTGAAATGTGAGATTTGAGCCCTTCTTTCACAATGTGACTTCAATTTGTGGAGTGGTGCTGAGGCTGTGGTAGAGAAGCTGAATTGTGGAGCGTTGTCCAGCTCTGATACAGAGTTTCCCCAAAAATTTAGGACCAGCTGAGCCAGGAACAGCCCTTCCATGTTTTGTCCAAAGGCAGAGGAGGGCAGAGCAGTGGAAAGCTCAAAGACGGGCTGGCAAACAGGTAAAGAGGAATATTTTTGCCCAGGAAATATAATTCCCATAAATTATTGAGAGCTGCAAAACTTTGTTCCTCAGCAGTTACCTGAAGATCCTTAAAGCTCAAGTTTCACTAAATAATCCTTCTTCCCCCTGAAACTCTTTAAATGAAAGCACATTTCCTCCTTAGCTTCTTGAGCTGAGTCTGAGAGTGACTTTTGAGTCATTTCTGTTCCTTATCTCAGTAATGTTGTTCATTACTGTCATTTCTATTCTATGAAACCATCCACATCATTTTGATAAGGGATGTCTTGCACTGCACTCAGTTCTAAGCATTACCAACCATTTAGAAATTGAGTAAAACTTGGTCTAACTCAATCTCTAACAGAAAGAACCAATTCAGAATTAATCTCTAATTAAGAATGAATTTGCAAATCTAAACTGGTAATAGAACTCCACATCCTGGACTCAGCAGGCGTATTAAAAACCTCATCAGGAATGGTCTGGCTGACGAGAGGGAATAAAGGAATAATATAAATAATTAATATAAAAGACTCAAAGAACAAAACACAAGACACACAGAAGGAGCGCAGAACTCGCCCAGGTATCTCTCCAGGCCGTTGTCTTGCTCTGCACAGACACAGCTGGATTTCCTTTACAGATGTTTTCCTGCAGGGTTTTTGGAAGGAATCAGGATGATCCTGATTTTTACAGAAACCCACAGGCACAGCAACGTGACGTGAGATTACTGAGGTCAGCTGGAGGCAAACAGCAGAATACAGGCGATTTTTATTCCCTGACCTCCAACTCCTGAGCATTTTCTTATTCCATGGATTCTGATCCATTCTCTCTAAGAAAATTTCTGAAATAAGGTGAGAGCCTGTGCTCTGAAAAAGATGGGAAATCTTCAGCCACTTATTGAGAAATAATTAGGAAACATTAACGCTCATTTCTTAAAAATTAAAGCTCTGATTTTCACTTTCTTCCTCTGGAAAGAAACTTCTCAATCAGTCCCACCCATTGATACTTTCTAGCACTCGTTTGTCTCCCCCCTTGGCAGGAGGTGAGTGCAGATTCAGTGGAACAAGCCCCCATTTCATGCCCTCGCTGTATTTAATGGCAGCTGCCAGTTAGGAGGTGGGAGAGAGGTGTGGATGGGCCAGAACAACGTGGAGGACTCCAAAAGCAGATAATTTAGGAGTGACATTTATTTGTATAAAAACCAGGGCCTTCCCTTCCCTACCTGTAAGGCAGGGCCCTTTTCACGACTTTTGCCCACAGTTGCAAGAAAAGCAAATTGGAACCAAAGGAGATGCCAAGAACAGCACTTGCTGCTTGGGAACATGACTGGTTTATTATAGGAAAATACCTGTATCACACTCGTAAAGGAACTGGTAAAAGTGTAGGTAGGCTCCCCTTTCTACCTCCTGCCACCTCTCCACACCTCCACACAAACCCTGCCTTTCTTCCCAGCCCCAGTTCCAGCCAATTTCTTTCCCTGGGTTGTGTCTGCCCGAGCATCAGGGAAGTCCTAAAGCACTGTAGGAGCAGGAGGAATCTCTCTTTCACTGTGATTCCAGACGATTTCAATCCCAAAGCTATAGTTTGGGATTTCACTCCCAAAGTCTCTGTGCGAGTTGCAGTCCCAGCAGCACGGGTAGGTTTGTGTCCCTTGTGCTTATCCTGCCACAAGCAGATGGGATTCTGGAAGATTTAACTGGATACACAGCCAGATGTTGCTGGGAAGAGGAATTGAGGAGGATAATGAACAAATCTTCCCTCCTTGGCCTTTCTGTAGAGCTGCTTGGGGCTGGAGCTGAGCAGAACCCCCTGAAAAAAGCACAGAATTTAAATGTTTACTTGCAAGTCGACTGAAACCAAATCTTGATAACAGGGCCGAGTCCTTGCAGGAGCTGAGCCAAGTCTTCCACACATTCCCTCAGGTAGGAAACTGCTGAGCAGCATTTCAAAGCCCAGTCCCTCCCAAATTTTCCTAAAAGAGCTCTTTGGTGGCTCCCTGGGCTGTGGTTTCTGAGGCTCCTGGGCTGGACATGCGGCTGGTTCCCCACAGGACACGGGGATGGAGCCTCTCAGAGAGGGATTTTCCCTGCTGGACAGATCCATACCCCCACCCTGTGGCATGACCTGGAGCCCACAGAGCTTCAGCGTTCCTCCAGGGACACCCTCCTGCCTCCAAGCTTGGAAAGAAAGGAGCAGGATAGATCAGAGGGATGACAAAGAGAACGTGACTCCAAACTGCTTGAGGACAGAGAAACACAGAGCTCGAGTCCTCTCCATGCACAGCAAAAAACTCAAAATCAAATTCACTGTATCAAGAAAGACCCTCTGGCTTTTCCATCCACAGGGACAGAGAAATTTAACACCTGGAACGCAGCCAAAGGCTGAAAGATCTCATAACTTTAATGTCTGCACCAGAAAACAACATTTTCATTCCCAATCAGAACATCCACCTTCAAATCCCTCTGTATAAAACCTTCTTCCAGCAGCCCCTGACAGGGCGAGCACAGCAGTTTTTGGGAATTATTATGGCTTCAGCCAACCAGGGCTTCTCCACAGCCAGAGCCCCAATTTCTGTTATGCCACTGTAAATCTCGAGAAACTCCGGTTATTCCACTGGACTTGGGCTCGGGGGAAGCCAAAGTAAATACAAAGGGTTGTCAGAGAAGTTATATCACATTGGCACTGCTGTAAGTGAAAGCATAATTTGCACTATTTGTTAATAATATGGTGTCTTAGATCATTAGGAATGAGGTCCTGCAAAGACAGCCGTGAGGAACTTTCTTCATGGGAGCAGCTCCTGTGCTGGACATTCATGTGAGGAATGGGAACATGCCAGATGTTGGGATTAGAGCCCAATCCATCCTGACTGGCAGCAGCTGGAGCTCTGGTTTGCTGTGCTCAGACAGAAAAATATCAGCTGGATCAGGCCCTGCTGATAACAGCACCAGATAAAAATAATAGCTGGGAGACCTTGGAACAGGTTTCTGGTGGAGTCGGTAAAGAAAATCTTGGACCTTCGGGGTGGTGGGGCTTGTAAGAGATGTAAAAATCAGCCTGGCTTTGTGTGACAGTCTCAGAGGCAGGTGGGAGATGAAACTTTTGGCTCCTCTGAATTACTTGGCTTTAAAATCATGTGGAAGTTGGGAAGGAAGTTACAGTTCAGGAAGAAATCCCTCATGTTCAGATAATCCTTGTGTCAGCAGGATCCCATCCCTCAGTGCTCCCTGTGAACCAGCAAATAAAGACCATTCCTGTCCCAGCCGTGGCCAGAGCAGAGCCCAAACCCTTCCCAGCCACCCTACAGGACACACAGTCATCACCACCTTGATATCCCAGGAAAATAAAGGACAGCTCTTAGCTCCAGACCCACTGGGAATGTGGGAGTAAAGGGAGGGAAGTGAAAGGAGGAACTGGAAGGGCAGATCCTGCTCCCACTGAACTCAGGAGCAACACTCACACGCCTCTGGGTTGTTCTGGTTTTGCCTCCAATGAGGTTCTGGTGACATTTTTCCACTGTGAGGGAGGTTTAGGTTGGATATCAGGAAAAGATTCCTCATCCAGAGGGTGCTGGGCACTGCCCAGGCTCCCCAGGGAATGGGCACGGCCCCGAGGCTGCCAGAGTTCCAGGAGCGTTTGGACAGCGCTGCCAGGGATGCCCAGGGTGGGATTTTGGGGTGTCTGTGCAGGGCCAGGGGTTGGACGGGATGATCCTTCTGGATCCCTTCCCAGTCAGGATACTCCACAATTCTCTGATTCCATGAACTACAGTAAAACATTACATTCAGCTCCTTCCAGGTAAGCGATTTCTGGGGGTCTAGGAATAAGGAATGGAGTTTGTTTGGAGGGTTGTTTTCAATGGAAACTTATTCCAATATCCCTTGAAAAATATGTTCCAGGGAAAACACGAGGAAATGAAGTTCCCCATTTCCCCCTCCCCCAGCCCAGATCCATTCCGAGACATAAACCAACACCTTGATATTTCATTTTGAAAGCTCCTTTCTTCAGCTTTCTCGAGACAAATTTTACCTTGCTTGGAGTTGTAAATAAATTAAAAAAAAGACCAAAATCAATTAACCACGGGTTTTTACGGAGTGGGGAGGAAGGTAACGCACCCCATCGGTCATAAATTGATTTCTGGAGGCACAAGGAGCAGTAAAGCCCAGTCCATTGCCCCAGTGCCCTGGTGTGGAGCTTCCTGCAGGTCCCACGATGTGGGGCAGCCCCTGGGGTGCACAATTTGCAGCAGAGGCCCCTCACTGCAGAGCTGCCCTGCCACAGGGAGCAGAGATGTTTTCCTTGGCCAGAGGAACCGCAGGAAATAAATTATTCTGCAGCCAGGCTGACAGAGCTGGGCATGGGGTACAGAGAACTGGACACCTTCCCAGTGGCCTCTTGCCTAGAATTCGCTCTGGATTCATGGAGCTGAGCGGGATTTGCAGGAGGCAGACGTGGATTAATTCCCAAATCAGTTTATCTTGTCACGACACGAAAGGACAAAGTGGTGCCTCAGCAAATATCACCCAGCAGGACCCAATGTGGCTCCCACCAGAGCTGGGAAACTCCAGTTCAGCCCCATCCTTGCATGTTTTGTGCCCAGACCTTGTGTTTTATCACCTCTTTCACAGCTGGACAGAGAGACTCTCAGGTAAACTCATTTCTGGTGTAGCTCCATCAAAACCATGTGTGCAGGTCTCCTAAAATTACGTGTTATTTTGAACCCCATGGCAATGGCAGTTATCTAAAAGAGGGGGGGGAAAATCCCTCAGACAATGTTCCTTTTGCCACCAAATGCGTTTCCATTCAGAGTAGAGAGAAAAATCCTCTCAGCTTTTGCTTTTAGTCATCAAAGGCCAGATTAAAAATAGCATTTTTGATAATCACCTGTGGAATTCAAGGGCATCCAATGAAAAAAAAACCAGCAAGGTGAACTTAAATGTGTTTTTCTTTCAGAAATAAAGTGTGTGTGATCAGCTAAATAAATATTATGTTCTGTTATGGCTTATCTGGCTCTAGTCGAGTGCCTGTCCTGCTCTCCCGAGGATTTCACTCCCTCGTGCCTGTGTGTCTCCAAAATCTTTACATATTTAGTGCTTGTAAGCAAGGAAGACATGGCAGGACTTTAAAATCCTCTCTGTCCTCCAGAGGTCCTGGTGTGATTTCGTGGAAGCCACACCAGCAGCTGATTTTTGTGTTGAGAAGGCAGCCTGGGATCTCTCTTTCTCTGAGCTGTTCTGCACATTTACTGGAAGAGTAACAAGGAAAGTGCTATCAGATGGGAAAAATCACTTCCAGAAGCTGTTTCTGCACCAGGTCGCACAGTAGCTGCTGGGAAGGACCAACCCAAATCAGGGCAATGCAGGGTGGCAGCTCCAGGCTGACATTTGGCTCCGTTGCTCACTGAGATTTTCCTCCTGCCAGTGTTTTACAACAACCCAATCCCACATTTTACGTGACAAAGTGGGGAATTTACTCCTTTCCAGCTTGACATTTCCCCCATCTGAGAACTCCTCCAGCACAAATCCATCCCATGTGATAAGGTAAATCCTGCCTTATTAAAAGTGAGAGAAAGGGAATTCTTTCACAGCACTGGTGAATATTTGAGTGGGTTTTTTTTTATCAGGATGTCTGGCTGTTATTTCATCTCACCCATCCACACAAAATAATTGGGAAGTCAAAGCACAGCAAATATCTCCTGCCGCTCATTGGCCAGAGCTGGGACGTTATTGGGGAGTTAAGTGGATAATGGTGTGAAATAAGCCTATAAAAACCAACACACTTCAGAGTTAATATTTTTTCAGGGTGCAGTTAAGTTACTGTGACACATCTGTCATAACTCTTCTGGGGAGCTTCAGAACGTGTCTGATCTTTCCCCCTCAGAGCTGAAATGGATCTCCTGAGCTTCAGGAAACCCAATCCCCACAGGTCACTGGCAATAAGCTCTGCAGTGTCAATACAGGCTGTGGTTACAATGGCAGCCTGCAAGAATCCAAGGCCTCATCCCGGCCTGAGGAATCTTCTTTTCCACCTGTGCACCACCTCTGCAATTCATTTTCCAGGGGCTAGGTGGGATATTCTGGCACGCATATCCCAATGAAACTTCCTGCACCAACCCTTCTAAAATCTCTGAAAACTTTGAGATGAGGAGAATCAGATCAGAGTCCTGTGAAGCCGGTGGGTGCTGTCCTGGACTGGGATGGACACTGAGGTAAAAAAATATTCTCCTTCACTCATCTGTTCCATTTGGATTTTAATACTTCATTAAGGGAAACATTTGTTGCTAAGAACCTGTTTCTAGCTGAAAATAAATTTGCATTATTAAATTCTATTACAAACTAACAGAGGTTCTAAAAGGACCCACACATCAGATATAAATGTCATTATATGGCCAATATTCCAGGATGTTGGGAAAGCTGGATTTGAGCTGAGTTCCTGGGCTGGTTTATCAGAGCACTGATGATAAATTCTGCTGTGCTATGAGGAATCACTTTCCTCTTTATCACCCATCAGTGGCTCTTTCTAGAGTTTGTCTAAACTAAAACGAGCCTCACTCCAGCTTGGGAAGTGGCAGTTTCCTGTCTGCAGGTGCCGTCTGTGCTCCCAAACTGAGCAGCAGAGAGGCAGAACCAGAGATTCGAGTACAAGGTCTGCTCTGGGCCCCGGACACCCAAAGCTTTGGCTCCCATTTCTGTCCAATACAACTTGGAAAGCTCAGTTCTCACTCTGGGTCTGGGCTGGCTTTGCTGTTTTGATCCACGTGAAAGGAGAAGAACCGATAGTAACTGGAATTATTCATGTATAAAAATGGAAATGGGTTGGATTCCTACACTGTTCAAGGACCAGTGGTGCTTTCTGGGATTAAATCCTGCGCTTTTAAGCCGAGCTCTCACAGACCCCAACCTCTGCTTCATGTTAGGTGCTGATTTCCAGGATTTTGGCTGAGCTCAGCCAGGAGATGGGATTCATTTCCAACGGAACAGACCTAGCTCTGGGTTCTGCTTTCAAAGAAACCTGAGGGTGTCTGGGCTCAGAAAACATCTTCAAACCCAAACCATTCTCCCTGGCTTGGCCAAAACCCAAAACCTAACTGCAGTTTGCTCAGTTTGCAGGACAGAGGGGAAGAAACCGAGTGGAATCCCGAGCTCTCAGTTTCCAGCTTTGAAATATCTGCCGACATTGCCTTTTAATAGGGATATTTAATGCCACCAAATGATTTGGGGAGGGTATTAAATGAGGAGCAGATATTTAATCCTCTGGCTACGGGGCAGTTTTCCAGCTCTGATATTGAGCACCTCTCTCTGCACTAAACCAGGGAGCTCCAGGGTAGATGGTTGGGGTATAAATGTTATCCAGAGCCCCAAGTTTAGACCTAGAGGGGTTAAGGGCTTAAAATGAACCAAAAATTGAGTGAAATCAAATCAAAACCTCCCTTCTCTGCTGGTGCAGTGGTGCTTAAAGGTTAACTTCCCAAATGGGCCCGCTCTTGAGCCGATCCTGTGGTGGCTCTGTGGTTTCCGCCTATATAAATTTGATAATATTTTACAAATGCACTATATGAAATATATTCTTAACATGTGTTTAATACATTTACAATCTATTAAAATGAAAAACAGAATACGCTTCAAATGCTGCTCGGGTCTTTGCTTAATGCACTATGTCTGGAACATGTTAAACATTATTTTAGAGGTAATTGAAACATTTCACACACATTCACCCTGCGTGCTGCGTGTGTGCGCTGCATGCACGGGGCCAGGCCTTGCCTCGAGCAGACAGGGTGGGTATCCAGGCTGAGGATGGAGAGGTTCTGGCAGCACAAATGTCCCTGGAAGCACAAATCCCCTGCACCTTCACCCCCCTGGCATGGGTCCCTCTGCATCCCTCAGCTTCACTTGAACCAAATAAATGAGCTCCAAATTTACCCTGGGCAGGCAGTTCCCGAGTTGCAGGGTATTATTTCAGCTCGTTTCAGCACATAGCCTGTCAAAGCAGCCATTAAATCCCTCTCAAATGAATATTTCTGTAAATACACACGGTACGGGAGTATTCCTGTGTAAGTGTTTGCTTAGTTTCACAACATGTTCCTCTCACTCATGCCAATGTTCCCAAAAAGTGAACAAGGTGTGGGGAATAAGGATGGAGTGGAGTCCTCGCTCCTGCCCAAATAAATGGCCACAAAGGCTTGATTATAGTCTTTTTTCTGTTGATTGCAGTCTTTCCCTCATTATCTCTGTGGCACCATTTCAGGTTCCTGGACAAGGCAGGGTGATTAATAAATTAAATATCCCTCTTTAAGGTGATAGAGTGCCTATCACTGCTCCTGGTTGAGTGGAGAGCAGTGAAAAATGGGGTTTATTTCCATGTGTCCCACACTTCTGCCTCCTCCTTGCCATTTCCTTCTCCACCGGGCACAGCTCACACTTTTGGGATGGGGAGCCCACACTTAACTTGCCATGGAGCTTTATTTTCCCATTCTTTCAACCTAAAGCAGCAAATTGTGTCATAAATGCTGAGGGAGATGGGAGCTGCACTGCAGGCTGGCTGGCAGGAGAGCTGTGCTCTGTGCCCAGAGATTTGCAGCTCGGGAAGAGGCCATTTGTGTCCCGTTTAAACTCCTACAGCGAAAAATCTGGCTTTTCTTTGCTCACACGGGGATGTTTTGTTTTGTATTTGGGATCCAACCTTTTCTGGAGATAGGAAAGCAAATTTATTCAGGAACAAACAGCACGAGGGATGAAAAGGAAGAAGAACTCTGTGCTCGTGAAGATGAGATAAGAGCAGTGCTCGAAGGGTTTCTGTCTCAGTCTCGGACAATGCGGACCTTGATGTCTCAACTCCTTGTTCCCAGCGGAGCCTTTCCTCCATCCAGGCCTCCTCCCAGCTTTTTTAATCCTAAAACGCTCTCCCTTCGCTGAGTAATGTGGGCAGCCATAAATTTGCCCTGGTGGTGGTGGACTACAAACCATTCATCATTGCAGCATTGCTTCGGGCACCTGGATCCGTTAGAAGCAAAAATACAATTAATCAAAGCTTGAAACAGACTAAATTAGGTCTCATTAGAGGGGTGTGAGGATATTTAATGATTTCTGTATTCTCCTTTCTCCGTAGCTCCTTCAGTGAGTTATCTCAGCACACACCTTCAGGTAAAAGGGAATTATTTTGGAATTACTTGATGTGAGAGAGCCGATCAATCATTTTCCAAGGGCAGCTCCAGCAAAAAACCCATCATTTTTATGCATCCTTTTACTGTCCCTCTCCACATTTCATCTTCATCTCAGGCAAGCAGCTAATGCAGAGACTGTACTTTATATTCCACTTATTTCGACAGAAATCACCTATTTCCCAAAGTGACCTTGGGCTGTGTGATTATTTTTAAAAATAAGAAGGATTCCCCCCTGTTTGTTTATAATAATTATAAATACAATAAATATTGATGTATTTGTAAATTTAAAAAGCCCTCTCCTTTTCCAGTTGTATTCATGTGCTCTGTTCCTGCAGTCAGATGCTTTAAGACACCTTGCAGACAAACAGGACATGCTACGGAAGGGTTTTGCTAAAAACAAAGTTAATTTTAGCCATTAATGTTCCTCACTGAGACATCTCTGAATGACCTCTTAAAGCTCTTATTTAAAGAAGTCTTTGAAGTTCGTGGCAGATCTTAAACGTAAATGTAAATATGTAAATGTAAATGTCAATATATAAATGTAAACTTAAATTGAAATGTAACTTTACAGTGATTGTCCTACATTTTGTACAGGTTTGAGCTGAGCTCTGAAGTGCCATCAGCTGCTTTCTAGAAAGTTCAGGAATCATTTCCAGCCCCCTGGATAATGCCCATTATTGCTTTTTGCTGCCTGCTTTTGTAATCCCTGATTCCCTGAAAAGTTTTCCTGAGGGGCAAAGAAACCCCAAAATCTCCCCAATTTCATTTGGTTCTCCTTTCAAGCCGCTGAAATTTCACACCTCTGGGAAATGGAGACACAACCAGCACAGAAATTGGGTTTCTGCACTGAACATTTTTGGCAAGACAGGTTTGATTCCTCTCCTCCTCCCTTTCCTTTCATCTCCTCCTCCTCCGTCCCACCCCATCCAAACCCAAGGTGCCCTTTCCAGCCCCGGAGCCCGAAGGAAAGTTTGGAGATTGCAAATTGGAATAAACTTCATTTCAACAGTAAACAAGCAAAAAAATGACCACACTGGTGTCAGGTTCTTGATAAATATTAGGCCTGACGTAGGTTGGGGTTTTTCCTTGGATTTCTGCTGGCTCTTGGCGTTCCAGGAATCTTTTTTTTTCTTTTTTTTTTTTCAGAGTCCATCTTTTTCTTTTTTTCTTTATTAGTTTTTTAATGAGCTGAAGTTGTTTTCCAGCCCATGACCATGGAGTGCATTGTATTCACTATTAAGTGACATGGTCACAAGCAGAAAACTGTCTGAAATCATGTCTTGAACAGACCAATTCAGCTCCAGATATTTATTTTTCATGATATAAGGAGAGGTGTTAACCAAGGGCCGTGTTTGGTGGGTCATAGTGGCAGCTAATTTTACAGAGAAGAATCTACATGATCATTAATTCAATTTAACTTAATCTAATTTAATTTGATTCTATTTTATTTTACTTTTTTCAACACTTGTCCCGTGGAGTCCTCACACCCTAAACTTTGCACCCGAAGAAAAACCCCACAGGCACCGACTTTGCAAGGAGGAAATTTCCACATGAAAAGTCCTGAAAGCTGCCAGGGCAGAAATTCTGTGGCTCAAGCAGAACTTATTAACCACAAGACATTGCTGAAATATCAACCAGATGCTTTGCCCCATCCTAGGCTGAGTTTAACTCTGTGTATGAATCAGCTCAGGCAATTTTTTAATCAAGGACTGGCAGAAGAGTGGAGTCATCGTGTGATAAAAACGGGAAAAATTTGATTTTATATAAAATAAGAGACTCAGAGAAAATGAAAACTCTTCAAAAAGGGGTGAGATGATGACAAATTGAACTTTCCAGGTCTAAGAAGACTCGAGGTTTTTTTTTCAGAGAAGTGTTTCAAATATAGGAGTGGCTGAACCACAGAGAAATCCGACTGCCCACATTTTCCAGTGAGTGTCCCTTGGAAAACAGGTGACTTTGCTGGTGTGGAATGAGAGGGCTGAAAAATCTGTGCAGTGGATGAATCTAAAGTAAAGTGTAATCAGGACATGGCAGCCCTGAGTGCCTCCCTCTGCTCAAAGATTTGGAAATCTTTCCACAATACAGTGAATTTCAGCAGACCCTGAATAGCAGCGGGAGGGCAGAATCCAAATAAATTAGGATTTATGAGGGTAACTCTCCACATTCCAATATTTGCTTGGGCCAGTGGTCCCATCCACTGTCGGAGAGATTCTGCCTTGTTGGTCTTTCAGAGCTCACCCAAAAGAAGAAAATATTTTTATCTTGGTGGGCACAGGATCCATGTGGAGAGAGATTAAAGCCCCTGAAAGGAGTGAAAGAAGAGCTGGGAATTCTCTGCTTTGTGGGACCAGCTGAAGGCAACAGCAGTGCTGAGCCATCACGTGGAATTTGAGGGATTTGGTGTTGCAGCCCTGAGGGGAAGAACCACCTCTTCCACCCTGACACAGCATCCCTCTACATTGGAACCAGGTTATTAAAACAATTCTGGGTAATTCCTGCAAAATGTGTGAATGCTCAGTTGGATTTTAATGATCACATGCTGCTAGACTGTGATAGAGCTGATGGTGTTGCTTCCACAGCACTCCTCTCTGGTTTGTGGGTGTTCTGACAATATTTTGGAGCCGGATTCCTGATGGTGCCCGGATTCCTGCTCTGATAAATTCCAGCAGGCTGGATGAGCACTGCAGTCACGCTGTCGGGCAGCAAAAGCTTTCACTCCACCCCTGGCCAGCAAAACCAAACAATTCTGAGTTTAACACCCTTAATCAACTCATCAAAACCAACACACACTGATTGCAGGATCTGCTCCTCCCATCAATCTGAGATACCGCCTGGTGTTTTTATTTCCCTGTCCCTTCCCAGCATTATCTCTCAGAACGATGCAGCTGCCCCACCTCAGGCTGCGGCCTAGGCTGGGCTGGCTTTGTTTGTTTGTACTCAGGCTGGAAACCTCCAAAAATAAATGCAGGAGCAGGTGTGGAGCAGAGATGCTGAGTGACTCAGAGGTGGCATCAGGCCCAGGAGTCACCACTGCACCCATGGCCTGGGCGAGGGCACAACAGCTCTGAGCAAGACAAGGCCTGAACCTTCCAGTTGGTCATTTTTGGTAGAGAATCTTGATTTCTCCACTTCTCTTTGGTTCTGTGAAAATGGAACAAAAAAATATGAGTTGCCCTTCCCTGTGAGTTACTGAAAGCTTTGTCAGAGAGCACAAGGATGTGGCAGTGCTGGGACTTAGCGTCACCTCCTTCCAGACAGCCTTAAATCTTGGATTTTTAAGCCTGGATTGGCTTTTCCCTGATGAACAGCAG
>NW_008235987.1:1891990-1905157 GCF_000691975.1 Corvus brachyrhynchos
AGGAATGGGCTCTGCTGCATGTCCCTCACAGCATCCCAGCCCTTGCTGGCGCAGAGAACAGGAATCGGGGATGTTCTGCAGCTCCCAGGATGAGTCACAGCGCCTCCCGGGGTGTTTTTCCTACAAATATTGCTCAGACAAAACAAACAAAACAATTGGTGGCTGGCAGCCTCCCTCAGGCACCGCAGAGATGGAAGTGTCCTCTGGGTTGATGGCCAAGGAGTGGCCTCGGCTGAGGCTGGCATTGACAGGGACACCACAGGCTCTGTGTGGGGTCAGGCTGGCACTGGGTTACACCCAAACCCCAAAGGAATGTAGGGTGCAGGATGGGACAGCAGCTTTGGCACTGGTGTTCCCGGCCTCTCCAGGTGGTCCCTGTCCCCCAGGGACACGGTGACAGTCATGGACTGTCCCTGCTGTGTCCCAAACACCTCCCACAGGGACAGATCCTCCGCGGTAGCCCAGCCACACCTCCATGAACCCACAGGTGTGGCCTTGCCATTACGGAATTCCCACCAGCACAAACTCCCCCTGTGCTCATGGATCCGATTTGGTGGGCAGGGTCCTCATCCTTTCCAAGCTTCACGGTGAGTTAGCCCCATATTCCTTCCCAAAATGCTCCTATCTTTCCACTTTTAGAAAATATCCACTGCTCCTAAAGTTTCCAGCCTTTCTCCAAATGACTTCCTCCTGTTTTTTCTTATTTTTTTTCCTTTTCTTTTTCCCTGTAAGAAAGTGAAATCTGTGTGCTTCCTTATTAAGCCACTTTATTCTTGGCAGGCTTTGAAAAAAACCCCTACTTCAGCAATTTAAGCTTTTCTTCCTGGAGGCGCAATACTCAGACACGAGGAAAAGTAAGTCGAGAAGACAAAATAAACATATTTTTCAGGAAGACTCCAAGCCAAGTGGAACTTTCAATGAATGATTTGAGAGAGTTGCTGCTTTTGATATGCACAAATACATCCCAGCACTGCAGGCACACAGCACATCCCTGGATTCTGTGGAGCTGGACCGGGAGAGGGGGGAAAATTAGAATAGATATTGCAGTTTGTGCCTCACAATGGCTTTGAAATGCAAGCACAGCTCTGCAAAGGTTGTGCAAGTTCATGAATGATGAATTCGTGTTGCCCAGATTAAAAGGAGGAAGGGAAAGTGTCTCCATTTTTCACTCAGCCATAAAATGTTCCAGAATATCCAGGGATCTAGAATACAATATCCTAAATCTTGTATTTGCTTTCTACTCTACATTTATTTGCTTAAATAAGAGGAGATGATGATGACTGGATTTATATTTTGGTCTTATTCACACCAGATTTATTAAAAATGATGGCAGAATCATTGTTGGGATGAATTTCCATTCTCCCAGGAGGTTAAAGGCGCTGACTGAACACCAACTAGATCCATAATATCCCGGACAATAATTAGGGTTTTACCTGCAACTTTTAATTAGTATTTTCAGGATATTTATTAGTGTATTTTACCCTTCTACTTTCTTCAAATGGAAGCATTTTTATCCAGCAAAAAGAATCCAAGTGCTTTCTTTTGGGAAGACAAAAAATGGTGGGAAATCAGTGGGGAAGTGATTCACACAGATAAATACAGAAAATAATATAACAAATCTTGCCAGAGGGTTCTGGGCGTGTAAGAAATTGCTGCCATGAAATGTTCTTGGGCACCTCGAGCTGAGGACGCTCAGATCTGTCACGTGTCCTGGAGCTGGAGTGCAAACGGACTCAGGAATTTTCTCATGGAGCTTCTTGCTCCTCATTCAGTCTTTTTTTGAGGACAAAGAGGAAAAAGCTCCCACACAGGAGGGGAAAAATGGATTTGATCCCCAGCTCTGCCTGCCTGTACAAGGTTTGTGTGTCTGCCACAACTTCAGGGCTTTGCTCAAGGTGACCAGGGAGGGCACTCTGGAAAATGGGAATTCTGGATCCTCTCCAGGCAACTTCAGACTGGTTTTGTTCATGGTGATGGAGAAAACCAGGGGATTAAATGAATTCCAAAGTCTTGGGCCCTTCAGGACCAACTCAATGCCAGCAGTGCCTCCTCCTCATCACCCCAGTTTGAGTCACAACAGAACCACGCTGGGCAAGAACACAAACTGGGATAAGGTGGAATGGAAACCTGTGCCAGCAATGTTAATTTGATTGCAAATATCCCCTCAAATCACACCTTTCGTGTGTGTAATGTCCTTGAAACTGATTTCACAATCAAGGGTTTAATATGGGAGAGAAAAACCCAGGTCAAACCCAGTTTAACACAGCCCATGACACATTTTTCATTCAGATGGCCTCAGAAATGAACAGAGAAAAAGCAAATGAGCAGAGAAAAAGCACCAGAGCTCTGCATCACTTGTGCTCCACTCCAGCTGAAATTGAATTTGAAATTCAGGTTATGCAACAACATGGCATTGTCTCCTTTTATTAAGGCCACCAGCTCCTGGAGGTCCTGGGCGTGTTATTGTTCTCAATTAACACACTTCTCCTCTTTCTCCCTGGAATCCTTCCCGCTGGTTTGCATTGTAACAGTACCTCCAAGTCATAGGCTCCAAGCTGGATTTCCAGTTGTGAGGCCACTTTCACTCCATAACCCACTACAGAATATTCAGCCTCCCTTCTAACACGTTGCATTAATTACATTCCCAGAAACAAACAAACAAACAAACAACCATTTCTTTGCTTTTTTCTTATTGAGCTGCTTTTGTGTGGGGAATAAATCTTTACATTAGTGCAAACCCCTCAGCAAACGAAGCCAGACAGTAGCTGTGTCTCTTGGCAATGAGAATAATCTAATAAAACATCACCTTTCAAAGACAAAAAAAGTTCCTCTGGACACTCAGTAACGTCACCTCAGCACGAAATACATTCCACTCTTGGTTTGTGTTTTTTGGACCAGCGCAGCTTAGGATGGTTGTTATCCCAAGACCATGCCACCAGAGTTGGAATTAATAACATAAACGGTGAGCCCAAGCCCTGATTGACAGCTCTGATTCTGTTAATACCTCCTCGTTGGGCTTCCACCACGGTCAGAAGTTAAAATTTATTTTGACAAGCTTTCTGCTGGTTATGGAGGCTGGGAGCTTTATACCGGGGTATCCAGTGATTAAATATCTGGCATGGATTATCAAAAACCAGAGGGGGAAGGCAGGGAAGGCCTCTTGATGACAAACTGGATCCCGCGGCGCGGCGAACTTGGTTTTAATTAAGTTATTACCGCCCTTAATGGGAAGGGGCTGTTCCTTTGTTCTTTGGCAAGGCAGCAGACAGGGACGGAGTGGGGAATGTCAGCAACTCAATTAAGGCAGGGCTGCTTCGAGGATGCTCCCAGGGACACGGAGGTGGCCCCAGGAAGGAGCTGTTGGGATTCCCGGGAGAACGGCGATGGAGTCACAAACCCCACCAGGGTCAACAGGAGCAATTCAGGATTAAGGGGAGAGCTCCTGGCCTTAATCAGTGGGTTCAGAGTAATTAAAGGCAGAATTGCTGGGAGTTCGTTTCCCAAGACAGGGGCAGGGTTGTCCCCATGGCTTGTTTTCCAAGGTGCCTCAGTGCACTGGCTATTTCAAAGATGATTTGTAAAACAAACTTTTATTACCTTTTTGATCACCTGCACCAAACCCCTTCAATGTCAATAATAGAGAAGGCAAGAGAAGCCTGTTTTATTTTATTTCAAAACCTACAACCTCATTTTTATTTTATTTAAAACCCCCAGCTCAAAATATCATGACTGACTCCAATTCAGGTTTCAGTGACAGCAATTTCAGCTCAGAGAGGTTTGGTAACATCAACATGAAGAGGAAAACCAGGCCTATCAATTTTCAGCCTTAATTTTATAAAAATTACTGTTGTTGAACAAGGAAATATCTGAGACTGCAAGTCAGGAGAGAACTGCACATCTTCCAGAGGAATGTCTGAAAAAATCCCATTTTTTAATCTCTTACTCTTCTGGAACACATAACCTGAGAAATAAATATTCTCTGTGGAGTCATCTAGTCTCACCTTATAGAGCAATATTACTTGGTGTGGGGTAAGATTATAAAACCCACAGAATACCCAAAAAACCTCCTGTGCAGAGCAATCCTTGTACAAAACCAACCAGCAGCAACAAACACCCCATATCCCACCCCACACCCCGCTGGGCAGGGTTTGTGTGAAGTGCAGTCAAGCACGGATGCTCCATATGGTCACGAGAATCCCTGGGATAGAGGGAGTAGCCACCCAAAACCGAGCTCAGACTATACACTTTACAAAGAGGCAATCCCCGTGAAGGGTTTAGGAGGGGGAAAAAAGAGACAGAGGTAAAAAAAAATAGAGAAAAAAGCCATTTTCAAAAGTCTCAACTTTCCTGGTCAGGGCTACGCGTGGAGCTGTCGGTGGTTCTCGCAGTGTGGGGGTGAAAGTACAACCGTTGCAATGTTTAAGCCGTGGATATTTGTTGTTTTTAATGGTCAAATTCATGTGGATTTTATATTTATATTTACTGTATTTGCAGCAAAGAGACAGTGAAGAATTGCACATTTCTCCCTGTGCACCCCCAGCTGATAAAGAACTGACATCTCCCTTCAGATAAGAACTGCTGCAAAGACTCCAGAGTGTCCAGAGGGTATCCCAGAGAAAAGTGGGAAAATTACTAGAAGGCCAAGGGGAGGAAAAATGACACATTTAAATTGTTGAGAGGCAATGGGGATAATTAATACTTTAAAACTGTGATTTAAATAAAATGTTATTACAGCTATAATAACAATTATTATTATTATATTCCATTTTAACAGCACTAATCGCTGTAAGAGCTGATGTAGGCAAGATGAACAAAGTGCAAATATTTTACTGTGCACAAACTGCTTAGAAGAAAGATATTCTGAAATCAGCTGATTTTAATCAGTACCTGAAGGATGAAGGGATTTTTTTTTCAGTGAAATTGTCAGAATTTTGGGGACCTGAACTGTTCAGTCCAAAGTATTTTCACTCTGGAATAAAGATCCTGTTTTATTTAGGAGCTCACCTGGAGGAGAAGTAACAGAAAATCAGATCAGGGAGGGAGGATTTTGGGGAAGTGTCTGCAGGTTTGGGGTCCCCATGGAATGTTTTAACCAATAAAAGAGAAAGGATTCCAAGCAATAAAGGGAAAAGAGCTGCTCTCATGAAAAGGGAGCCTCTTCCCAAACTGAGATATGGGAGATGGGATTGCATAAAACACCAGGGATGCTCCTGGGAGGGAAATGTATCAAATACCAAGTGCCATATCAAATATCACTGGAGAAAAAGCTGGTTCTGTGTTAGGGGATGACCTGGCTGAACAATCTTGGGTGGCACCAACCAGAAATGGCACAGAATATTTTACATTTTCATTGCATTTTTTCTTGGTTCAGCATGAAACTCCAACTTCTCCTGGTGCCTTCTGAGAGTTCCTGCTCCAGAAACATCGGTCCTGACCACCAGCTCCTTCTGATGGGCTCCCAGCCAGCATCGCTCTGCACTGGTGTATGGAATTAATCCTGGGAATCACAAAAGACCGGGAGAAGTTTGGGACAGGGCAAGTGTCCTGCAGGATCTTTCCCAGAAGAACCTTCTTGCAGGCTCAAATCCATCAAATCAGAGTTTCTTCGCGCAGTTTCCTCTGCTCATTGCTCTGGTTTCTCCTCAGATCCCACAGATCTTTTGGCTTTTACAAACAACATCCATGGCGAGAAACTTTTCATTGCTCACAGGTACAGAACTCCCAGTGCAGGTAACACAAAGTGAAATTGTGCTTTTATTTCCTTTTTTCAGACACTGCTTGATGTTTCACTTGGAGCTGGTTCAGATCCAGGCATCCTTTAGACAATTATGGAGCTTTTGTATAGGAAATGAACACCTAATCCCCAGATCCCACGAGACTCTGCACCCTTCTAGAGGGAATACGCTTTTTAAGAAAATCCTTTGCCCTTTGCTTGAAGAAAATCCTCTGCCCTAAATCTCATAAAACAAAGCAGCTTAGGGATCCTTGCAATAGCAGAGCTGAACTAAACACGCTTAACAAAGTTTCCCTTTGTCAACAGCATCTCGGTGAGCTCCCTCCTGCGGGATGAGTGTCAGGCTTCAGGCTAATCTCGGTAATTCTTTAACCAGAGATTTGCACGTTATTAAGTGGTCGTTTCTCGGTGGGTGGAAATCGATCAGGCAGGGGAAGGTTCCTCCTGAAGCAGAGCTCAACGCTCCATTCTTCTCTGAAAAGCCCAGCGAGGTGTGTCCGGCCTAAAGGACATAAATGGCCAATGAAATCAGAATAAAATGCCTCTTGAGGGTTATTCACCAGCTCTGCCCACAGGCAGAGGCTTCTGGGCAGCCCCAAGGTCTTTGCTAAGCCTGGCTTAGTCTCTGCAGGTAATGGCAGATCCCAAAGCTCAGTGATGTCACCAAGCAGGGCTGCACGGGACCCTCCAGGTGACCCCGGCAGGAATTACCGAAGGACTTGGCAAACCTCAGAGCCTCGTTGCCTTCAGCATCCTCAACAAAGCCTCTCTCTTGCTGTCATTTCAGCTGAATCCTGATCCTCCCCTGCTGGGAGACATCACACAGCCTTTAAAATACAGTAAATATAAACATAAAAACACAGTACAGCTGGCTCCACCAGAGATCTCTGAGGGTTTGGTAATACCGTCCTTCTACAGAGAGCGAGAAAAATACATTTGCTTTTTGCTTGGGATATCAAACACTTGCAGGAGCAATCTCGGAGCCTCAGGTGGGACACAATCCCTCCCTACAGCAAACCAGGTCTGTGTATGGCCAGCACTGCCCAGGACACTCAGGGGAGGGTTGGACTGGGTCATCTCCAGAGGTCCCTTCCAACCCTAAAAATTCCGTGGTGCCATGATTCTGTGACAAGTGACAAACACAGGGAGTGGCACGCGAAGCCCTATGAGAATTTCCAAGGTGGGAGATCAGAAGCAGATTGGAAAATGGAATTCTCCATGGCTTGGTGGAGTTCTTTTGGTGAATAACCCACCCAGCCTTCGGCAAACCAGGGGGACCCCTCAGGAACAATCCACCCCATTGTCATTTATTCCCAGGATCGCTTCCACATCCAACTCCCACCTCCTTCCCTTCACAAACACAGGCCCAAACTCCCCCGAGGTTCCACAAGGGCTTTGCTGGGTCCCTGTGCAGGCAAACCCCTGTTGGCACTGGGATTGATCCTCGAGCTTCATCTTGAACCCATTTGTGTGTGGCATTTGCATGCTGATGTCTTTGCCGCCCTAATGGTTCGATTTCAAAGCACATCTCTTCCCCTTTTATCTCCAGCTGAATGAGATGTCTCAATAAGTGCCAGATAAAGACGGAAGTCTTTTGTCTGGAATCAGCCAGGCAGGGCCAGCTGTGAGCAGGGCTGGCTGAGGTTTCACTCCAAGCTGGAACTGCAGCTCCTTTCAGGCTGCAGGAGCAGGGCAGGGGGAAGAGGCCTGGCTTGCACACATGGCTGAGTGTCTTCCAGTGTTTATTTTTCCTTCCCAAAGTTATTTTTGATAGAGGAGTTGAGGGGAGCAAAAGAGAAGAGATCAAGAGGGAAGCAAGAAAGGAAGAAAGAGAGGGTGGACACAGTAACAGTTAAATCTCTGATTTGCATCCAATGGGTTTTTGGGTGGTACATCAGCTTTATATCAGGGTAGGCTTTGGCATCTGAGCCTCTGGGCCAGACATTATTCAGTTGTTGAACAGTGGGAGACGCCCGAGAAAGTGCTTGGCTCTGATTTTAAAGGGACTTTGCTTTTGTGCTCTTGGGTTGGGTGACCTGCTGAATAAAAACCAGGCTGGCACTGAGAAGCAAAGGCTGTTTTATCAGCCAGTTAACAGTGAACAAAATTTTGTCTGTCTTAAAAAAATTGTCAGTCTTAGAAAATGGTCAGTGTTAAAAAACTGTCAGTCTTAAAATGATTGTCAGTCTTAAATCATTAGTGTTAAAAAACTGTCTGCCTTAAAATTGTCTGCCTTAAAAATCATCCAACTTAAAAAATTATCTGTCTTAAAAAATTGCCAGCAGGCCTACAAGATGTGGTAATTAAGGAAGGATTATGGCAAAATCAAGGAGTAATCGGCAAGTAGATAAGTCTGAATAACACCTATGAGGGCTGCAAGAGATCCACCAAGGATGAAACCTCCAGCGAGGTGTTCCACACTGGCCACACCCCAACCAGATTTGCACCTGAAATGCCCAAAAAATCCAGCTGCTGGGTTTGTTCCTCAGCTGCTCCGCCCTGCAGGTAAAACGAGCTCACAGGTTTTCATGGAATTACTGGAAACACATTGAGTTTAAGCTCCAGAGGTCTCAGAGAAGGTTTAAAATCAGCAAGGCCATGATGTCGTCAGGATTAAAAATGATGGAGCTGAGTAGCAGCTGCTGATTTTGGTCCCAAACCAGCCCCGAGTGAGGTTTGTGCAGAGCTTGGCTCTCCATAAAACGAGGACTGGGAGCCACCAGCACATCCTTGGCCACATTTTCCACCAAGACTTGGATGTCACCTGCCCTCCAACAACGCTGCCCAGCCACTGCCATCCCATGGGGCTTCCAGGGGCATGACAAGGAACTGGAGCTTCCCTGCAGGAGCTCCAAGGGGTTAAACTCTTGGGGAGAAAGGCGAGGCAGATGGGGGAGTCTCAACCAAGCCGCCCATCTGGGAAATGTCAAGTGTTCTCACAATGTTTTTCAGGGTTTGTGATGTGGCTGCTCGCTCGCATGCATGAAAACAGCATGGGAATGCAATATTTCCTCCTCCATGTGTGGTGGAGGCCTCCAGTCCAGCTGTATTTTGCTTGTCATGTTCTTGAATTCTGACACCATCTCGAACATGCCAGTTCCTACCAGAGAAAATGCATTTTCATTCTGTTCCCCGGGTGAAAAGCACATTAAAGGGAGAAGAGAAAACCCAGCAGATCCTGGAGCTATCAGCGAGGCGTCCTTTATTTATTTAATTTTAAAGAACATCTCATTTCATCAGGGGAGTTGAGTGGGTGGGGGTAAAACTGAGTTTGAAACCATCCCAAAAATGAGAATGTGGAAGCCTGGGCTTGATGCCACAGAGGAAGAGAGCAAACGATGACAACATTACTGTCACTATATTACCACAGGCTGTAAATTAAAGCAGTGGTAAGCAGTTTAAGCACCATTCCTGTCTGATTCATTAAAAAAATACAGTAGCTCTGTGGGCACAACAGTCTGGTTCTCCGAGGGGATGATATATGATTGGAAAGTTGCATTCTGGGCTGCCTGGAGCAGAGCTGTGTGTTCGCGGTGTCCCAAGTGGGGCAGCAGCTGTGTGGCCGCGCTGCCCCGTGGCCGTGCCTGATGTGCTGGCTCTGTCTGAGCAGAATTGTTGTTGAAATATGGGAGCCAGATCCTCCCGAGGTGTAAACTGGCAAATCCCTATTAAAGTTAATGATTTACTGATTTAGCCCAGCTGAGGTCTGGCGCTCGGCAGGCGAGTGTCAAGAAGAGGAACTATTTATTCCTCGGTGAACCATTAACTCTGGGTCCTTTCTGTTCATCCCTGCAGTTAAAATTCCTCCTGTGCTCCTTCCAAAGGAAAAGGGGTGATCCATACATGACTCACATGTGCACACCCCACCAGCATAAGCTGTAATTAGCACTGCTCAGCAGAGCCATAAGTAACTGGATTTTCCTCTCACTGCCAAGCCAAGCACAGACCTTCTGGATGGGCTCATTACCAAAATATTTGAATGCAAATCGATACAGCAAAAGGTCCTTCTTGGGGATAAAACAATGCTCAGCATTTCAGGCTTGCTCGGTTGTATTTTAAAGAGAATTCCGGGAAGCTTTGGGAAACACAGGCTACGTCAGGGAGAAAACCCAAAGTGTTCAACTGTCAAATATCAAGGCTGAGTTTTCTGAGTAGACCCAGTGCACACACATCTGGCAACCCAATGATTAATTAATGAAAATCGAGGTGAGTACATAATCAGGCAAAATCTCTAAACTTCACATTTTTCAGCAAAATTTGATCAGGCCACTTTCACCCAGCTCCACTCCTTTCTGCGGGAAGGTCTAGGAGGAAACCTTCCCTTTCCAGGATAACATTATCAGCCGTGGGGGTGTTTGTGTTCCCGTGTCTGTCCCCTGGTCCATCCATCTCTCCAGGGCTGGATTTACAGACAGCCCGAAGGAAATCCAGGTCTGCTCATGATCACAAGGGCTCCTTTTGTGGGGCAGGGTGGGTTATCCACCCACACAGGTGGTGAGATGGATGCTCTGCTCTCCCTGCAGACAACAGGACACTGTCTGAGCCTTTGACACCAGGTTTTCCTGCTGTTTCCCTAAATCTAAACCTGCCCTGTGTCTGTGTGACTGCAGCCCAGAGGAGGAATGGAGCTGTTGAAAGGCAAAGAGCAACAGAGCTGAGAGCTGCTGGCTCAGCCCTGCTGCTGCTCCCATAATTTACGGTGCTGCTTCACTTTTACCACGTGTGGAGCAAAGATAAAGAACTGGAAAGGAAAGCAAACCATGGAAAACATTGAGATTTTACTCGTTGACTGATAAGAAATCCCTTCTGTTTGGTGGCCACTTGCAGCTGTTTAATATTTCTTGTTCTGCTCAGAGGAGAAGTCTCAGTTTGGGAAGTTCTTGGCTTTGCCCTCCAAGGGAGCAGCAGCAACTTCATGGAACAAAAATGGCCAAA
The DNA here is from genome assembly GCF_000691975.1 of Corvus brachyrhynchos. Classification (NCBI taxonomy): domain Eukaryota; kingdom Metazoa; phylum Chordata; class Aves; order Passeriformes; family Corvidae; genus Corvus; species Corvus brachyrhynchos. The sequence continues at coordinate 1,902,660 of NW_008235987.1, forward strand.
AACGCAGGAAAAAACCCTCCCCTCCTTAATGTGACCAACATACCCTCACTTCTGAGCCTTGCTGAGATGATGAAAGAGCAGGTTTGTACCCGAGGAGATAATGAGCCCAGAATTTGTCTCGCTGCCTCGTTTTGTGGCTGAGATGGGCAATTAAAAGTCACACACACACAATTCATTCCCCGCCAGCCTCACCCCCAACCACTGCTCCGAGCATCATCGTGGCTCAGACAGAACAAACCCAGGCTAAAGCACCACCTCTTACTAATCCCACCGAGGATTTGTGCAATCAGACACTTCCAAGAAACAGGACCACGTTTTCCTGAAGCGTCTCCCAGTTATCGCGGAGATTTTCCAAACACGCTCTGGCTGGAAGATTGCTCCTGGTGACTTCCAGTTCTTGGTGAGTCACCCTGAACAATCACGTCAGAACAATGGGATTGGGACAGAGCTCAGTGGGACAACATTTTAGGGGTTTTTAATTTAATCCGAGGAAGTTTCTTTATGGAGAGAAGGCTTTGCTGCTGATTCCAGTGACAGAGAAGAAAATAAAAGTTATTACTCTTACCTTGCTCAGTGCTAAGGATCCAAGAATGTCTGGTGGCCTGAGCCAGTATTGTTACTTAGAACTTTTCTTTTACTTATTGGAACTTTTCTCCAAAAAATATCATTTTAGTTCAGCCTTGGAGCCAATCAGAGAGATAAAACATAATCAAAAGGCAATTTTTTTGTCTCGATGCTTATAAATCAAATGAGCTTGAAAATGTTAGGAAAAACAGAGCAGATTTTTTCCCCTGGATAGTGGAGCCCCTCCTGTTCCAGTTTGGTGCATTTATTGCCTTGGTGCTCAGGAGCAGAACAGATTGAGTTGTAAAACAACCTCTGCACAAACTGGGGAACCTCCCCTCGCTTCACACCCATTTCAACATTTCCGAACGTCAGAGAAGTTCCAACTGCCCCAAAACAAAAGGGAGATGGGAATTATGAAAAAGATTGTTCTTTATTTCTGGAGAGCTGCTGACTCTTTGCTAGGCTGGGGATCAATTTTGTCCAGAGAAAACAAAGCCACTGTCCCCACATCCAATCTTTCCTCCCTTTAAGGTGTGAGGAGAATGATCCATGTCCATGCACACCACAAACCCAACCCAGTGGCTCCAGACTGAGCAGCAGCGTGCAGCAGAACATTCTGGTGAAGCTAAAATTAGAAAATGATTATTCAAACCCTGTGCAAGTTCCAGGTTTTAAACCTGACTCCCCCCAGAACTGCGCTGTGACGAGCGCTCGGCCAGGATTAATAAATCAGCTATTTTTTCTCGGGATTTGATTCCATCCAAAGCCATTTGCCAGGCTCCTGTGGAATGTTTAACATGACATTGCTCTTATCTGGCTGCCCAGCGTGGGGCTGCTCTCTGCAATGCTCGGATCCATTTATTAGATCCCGCAGAAGGTCGGGGGGGCTGCGAAGCAAGGTCAGCCCTAATAACGTCTGTATTTAGATGGATGAACTGCTCGGGGCTGCCCCACCTGCTGAAGGCTCTAACGAGCCAGCTGAGAGTTCCTGTCAGAGCAAACATGCCCTGCTCAGCCCCAACCTGTGCAGCGCTGAGCACACCGAGAGCTGCAGGAGTCGGTGTTTGATGGTGATGAAAGAAATAAAAACAGGCCCGGAGAGAACAGTGAGGGAAAAAAATCTGCCTGACTATGGCGAAAGATATAACACACCCAGCTTATTTATGCCTGGCTTAAAGCAGATTGGTCCCGAGTGAGAGGGTTTGTTTCTCCAGCAATGGGTGCTGAGAGTGGAACTGCCCCAGGTGCAGACAGGCCCCTGGAAAAGCTTCCACACCCTCCTCCTCCTCCTCCCAGCATGGACAGCACATCCATTACCTCTTGAGACACGGATACAGGGAAGGATTCTGCTGCTCTTCCCAGGGAGAGGAGATTAAAGTCATGGAATTGGGGAATGGTTTGGGTTGGAAGGGACCGTAAAGATCATCTCATTCCACCAGCCCTGTTGTGTTCCCAGTACAGAACACATGGGATGTATGGAATTCCGTATGGAATATGGGAACTGCTGGTCCAGCTGTTCCAGAGTTGTCTGTCCTTAACTGGGTGAGTTTGGGGAAGGAAGTTCAGGATCCATCCCTGTTATCCATGAGTAGGACACAGAGGAACTGTGTCACCTCCACCAATCCCCACACCTTTCCCTGTCCCACAGGGATCTCAGGTCACAGTGACAGCCTCCCGATGGTGGAACCCAGGCGCAGCTTTTTCTAAAAGCAGAAATCAGTGACAGAGAAGAGCCGTGGCTACAGAGCTGGTTTGGGATGTCCAGCAGTGCTGATACCTCCCCTACTCCCGAGCCCCTTCCCTAAGGACACCGTTCCCGGCTGTCCGGAGCCTGCTTCCCTCCCTGCTTCCCTCAAATCGATGAAAATCGTTCGAAATTGAGCGAAAACTTTTATTTATGCAGAGAAAGGTGAGGGGCGGGGACGGCCCGA
>NW_008235987.1:1905403-1907331 GCF_000691975.1 Corvus brachyrhynchos
GGGATGGGGTGCGACAGGGGCTGGAGGGGCATTTGGTGCCTGGAGAGCTGCCCTGGCCCTGGTAAAGCAGCCCCTGGTTGCAGCAGGACAGGCTGTCCCCCTCATGATGTGCCCAATGGCCGTGGCTGGATGTGAACAGAACACAGAATTTATCCTAAATCTGTATTCTGGAATAAAATGTTTCAGTGGGAAGGGAGCTGAAATGACCTTCTGGTCCAACTGCAGGGCCTTGAAGTGTAGCAAGGTGGGCCAGGGTTAAACCCCAGAGCAATGACAATCAAACGGAGACATTATTTGGATGTCTGTGACTTGTCCGTGCATCTGTGCCGCATCAGTCTGAATCCAGCAGTGGGAAACGGGCAAAAACTGGGGAAAAACAGGCAAAAATTCAGAAGAGAGAGAAATGGTTCAAACAGCCCAGCTGTGGGAGAGTCTAACTACAGACAGCGCTTTTGGGTGGAGCATTTTTGCCTTTTTCCAGGGTGAATGGTCCAGCCTCTTCCCTTTTCAGATCTGCTGGGGACACCTGGATTGTCCTTTCCTGTGATCAGTGACATCCCTGCTCTGAGGGCAGTGACGGGATGATGTGATGGGTCCAAGGCACCTCTGAAAATCAGTAAAATTCAGTTAATTTGAACCTTCTACCTAAGCCAGGCTTAAAGCAGAGAAATGAATCATCTACCAGCTGCTGTCTCCTCACAGTGCAGCCATCCCCAATCATCCCAAATTACAAAAACAAGCCAGGTATGATGTTTTGTCTAAGTGACGGGGCAGTTTCCACTCCAGGCTCCTGAAAAACACACAAGAAGAGCTGAATTCAGAAACCAAGCAGCATGAAGTCACCCTCAGATCTATTTTATTTATTCCACTGGAGTGGCAACAAACACAAACTCCCCCTGTGCTGAAGGTGGGCAGCCTGCGGGTCAGGCTTAGCACAAAAGCCCAATTTTAGGCAAAGATCTGTGAGTTTGGTGCCTTGGCTTTGCTGTTGTAAACCATCTGCTCAGCCTCACTCCCAAACACCGGGGCTGGGAATCAATCATGGGTTTGCTTTTGGTTGATCCTTGTTTTGCTCGACTTCTCAGCTTTTAATACTTCACGGCCCTGGGCTCAGAAGTGCGTGCCAAGAACTGCATCACATTGATAGGAACAAAACCCTCGCAAATTCGAGCTGGCCCTCGAAATCCATTAGTGCCCTCGGAAATTCGGGAGTTGGAAGCGTGGCAATGGAAAAGGTAGGGCTTTGGTTTACATCTGTTGACATGAGGATCTCAGTTGCACCCGTTCTGAGGGGAACCGCGCGCGGCGATGAGTGAGGGGGTGCTCCGAGGGGGAATGGAAAAATCAGAGCTGGACCCCGTGTGGGAGCAATGCGCCGAGGTGCTGACAGCTTAATGAATAACTTGACTGTTATGACAGTAGGACACCTTGCAGTTCCAAGAGCAAATATTTGAAATCATATGCAATGCAGGAAATGTATAAATGTATGGGGAGAATACGCGGCTCGCCCCTATCACCGACAGATGGGCCGTGTTTTCACTTCAGAGGTTTTCTTCTGTGCAGTCGTGAGTTACTGGGGGTGAGAGTGAATCCACAGCTCGCAACTGATGACATAAAATGGAGCAGTGTATTAAAATCCCCTTTTTATGGTGGCCATATGGCTCAGGGGTTTTGGTAACAGCTAATTAAGATATTTGCCTCTAGCCCCCCCCCCCCCCAAACCTCCCTCTCCTCCTACTGCTGCTCCAAAAGCTCTTGCCAGCCTGTGTGGGAAAAATGGGGGTTAAAGGATGGATCTTTAGCTACACTAAAAAATAATCAAAATATGTGTTCTGCTCTTCTGCATTGTCATTTGCGTCTCCTGAAGCTGTGGTGGAATACGGAGATAAAACCTCCTTTTAGTCCAAGTGTTTTGTTTAAAGTAAATT
>NW_008235987.1:1907372-1947684 GCF_000691975.1 Corvus brachyrhynchos
ATTCCTGTTTGTGCCATGTACCAGTTTTGGGGACCTGGAGACTCCCTGTTCCAGGTCTACGTAAGTTCCTTGCTCTCCCTCATTGCCTGTCCCAGGTGAAACCAGCAGCCCCTTCCTAGAGATGTGCAGCTGATCCCAGCAAGAGTTATTCTCTCTTGCCACTGGGTGGGAACTCTAGAAATCCACAGGGTTTGTGATTTTCCTAAATTTTCAGTGGGTGATTATTGACTTCTGCAGACAGCTCAGATTCTGAACACCATTTTCTCCTTAAGAGTAACTTCTTGCTACACGAGGAACCTGTTGGGATGTTTTCATTGAGGAATCAATCCCCTCTCCAGCATCCTGTCCTAGGAAATTCTGTTTATTTTTATTTTAGCCGTTTGTACTCTGTATAAGGAACATGATATTTGCTCTGTTTCCAGTAAACAGCTCCTCAGGAGAGCTTTGTTAATGTTATCTATAAAAAAAACCCAACCCTAACCAACCAAACCACAGAGTCCAGGAGCTGGAGGCAGCTGATTATTTAAAGCAGCTGAAAGAAAAGTCTGATTGACAGGAGAAAAGTAAAATGATGGAACTCCTGTGAAAGTTACAGAATTAATGGGAAGAAACAAGAGTTGGTGATTGTATACAAGTGCTGAAGGAATTTTGTGCTGATACAACCAAAGGGAATGATTTTTGGGGAATGGATTTTTATTATTAAGTGGAATTCAGGGAAGAAAATAAATAATAAAGAGAAATAAATAAATAATGAAGAGAAATAAATGAATAATAAATAGAAAGATATGAATAATAAATAGAAAGAAATTAACAATAAATAGAATTAGTGCACGAGGTTTGATTAAAGCAGATCTCTGCCTCTTTTAACTTCCATTTCCTGCTTGTTGCCGACATCTCCCAGTTCATCTTCTGGGACTCGGCTTTCCAGCCCCACATCCAGGATTTCCTTGGGGAAGGACCAGTCCAGCCCAAGCATTTCAGGGGAGCGAGGGTAGTTGTGTGCTGCAGCTGTCAGGACTAATCACTCCATGGAAAGCAGGCTCCAGCAGTTGTGGTAGCCCCAGGGCAAGCAAAATATCGATTGGGCCACAAATCAAGAGCGCAGCATCCTCCTGGCCCCTGGATCAGGGAAATGAGACGAGCAACTCAAGTGCTAAGTCAACATGGGCTGTGTAAACAGCACTTTGGAAACCTTGGGTTGCAGGGATTTGATGCACAAAAGGCAGCTCAAAAGGAGGAGGAGAGCACATGGACGTGGGGCAAATTAATTGTGGTAAAATAGCCACAGTTGTGGTGCCTTTACAGGAATTCCAGCTCAATGCTGGATCCCTTTTGGTTGGAAAAAGGTGTCATTTTTTTTAATAAAAACCCTCATTTTTTGTTCATTTAGTCGCAGATCTGAAGCAGAGTATAATATTCTAGATGCCACCTGAACTTGGTTTTCTTCAAACTTTGGTTGTCTTTGCTCACTGATTGATTTACAGACCGAAGAACCTGGGATCAGCTTTGCAGGGAAGAGGCCTCCCAGCAGGAAAATCCTTATGACAATAAGCTGACAGATGAAACTTGGCTTTTTTGCCTGATTTTTTTACCCTTTCATCCCGAATTCACATTTCAGAGTGTGAATCCAAACCAGAAGAAAGTTGTAAGGTAAATCCTGGGAATTCAAACAGCAGAAGGGTGAGGAGTTGTGTGCTACAGAGGCAACAGAGAATTCCCAGCAGGTCTCATGGGATTTACTGGTCATAAAAAGACTAAAAATAAGGAAAAATGAACAACATCAAAATCAGCTGCAGCAGCCTCCCCTGGGAGGTCAGGTGTCTCCAAGGTGTGGGAGCACCTGCCCTCATCCAGAGCCTTTCCAGGGAATTCTGGGTGAGGAGGAAAGTGTGGGATGGGCCAGATCTGCTGCCGCTTTAGAGCGAGCTCTTTCTGAGAAGAATTTCATGGAATTATGGAACGGTTTGGGTTGGGAAGGGCTGTAATGATCACTCAGTGCCGGCCCCTGCCATGGGCAGGGACACCTCCCACTATCCCAGGATGCTCCCAGCCCCATCCAGCCTGGCCTTGGACACTTCCAGGGATCCAGGGGCAGCCACAGCTTCTCTGGGAATTCCTTCCCAGCCTCTCTCCACCCTCAGAGGCAAGAATTCCTTCCCAATATCCCATCTATCCCTATCCCCTGTCAGTGGGAAGCCATTCCCCACATCCTGTCTCTCCAAGCCTTGTGACAATCCCTCTCCAGCCTCCTTGCCATCCCACTTTAAGCCCTGAACAGAGGAAAAAGACCCAAAAAACCCCTGCAGAAACCCAACCCCCAAACTAATCCCAACCAAAAGCAAGCCAAGAGTGACGTCCCGTGCTCTGTTCAGGCTGGGACACCCCCGGGCTGGGGCTGATTAGGGGCAGCTCCTGCCTGAATCTCCTCCCTCAGCTCCATCTGAACCACATCATTCCCTCTGTGCCGTCTGTCTGGCATCAGGGACCCCCTTTCAAGGCAAGAATTGCCCTTCACTCACAGGTCCAGAGTGGGGACCCAGCCCACTTCCACCATCTTAAATAGGTGATCTCCGTGTGTTTCCATAATTCCCGCTCATAACTCACATCGGGCCTCGGAGCACGCTCCCCCCTCACTTCCCTGCTCACTCCAAGGCCTCTAATCCTGTTTGACACCCAGAGGGAGAAGAGTCCCAGTGCTTCCAAACATGACGCTCCCAACATGTTACAGATCCTCGTTGTGAGGGCTGCTGGGCACAACTCAGCCCTGGACACCAGTTTGGACTCATCAGGTGGGGATTTGAATCATCCAGACATCCCTGTCTTCCCCACCAAAGATGGAAAAGAGTGATTCCTCCCAGCCCAAAATGATGGGAGAAATAAATGGGTCTTAGGATTGGCCCTACTCGAGATGGAGAACAGGCTCAAAACTGAGCTTTAGTCTGGAATTGTAATAAATGGATGTTTCTGGAAGGAAAGGGAAATGTTGTGGCATTGGAATAATAAAGATATTGACTGAGATCACTTTGGAAAGGACTCAGCCTTTAACAGCACAGGGAAGCTTCAGAGGTGACATTTTGTTGTCAGGGTGCCTAAAAATGGGCAGCCTGTGCCAGGGCCTGGTCACCCTCACAGGGAAAACCAGGAAAAGTTTTTAATATGTACTTTAGTGAGAATAAAACCCCATTATTTTCAATGGAAATTTTTTTTAAAATTCAAGTTCTGTCTTTTTTTTATTCCTTCATTGCTCTGGCCTTTGCAGGGAGATTAACCAGAATTTCTAGGTGTTTGAAATGAACTTCCAAAACCAAGGATTTCATGTGGGAAAGAGCATTCTGGTGATGTTTCTCTGGAGACGGGTTTACACTCACTTCCACTGTGAAACACAGGGCATCTCGAAAATGAAAAAAGAAGGAAGACAATGGGTGCTTGGAATGATCCACACAAATCCCTCTGGAGATCCACTGGCGGCTCTTGGAAACCCAAACCTGGTGTGAGTTATCAGCCTCAGGCCAGGATGGAAGAAGATGTCAAGCAAAGCTCAGCTGTATCAGAGGCGAGGGGAGCCACGAGGTTATTCTGAGCTCTGGGAAAGGGGAAAGCCGGATATCTGTGCCCCCTTCCCTCACTCCTAGAGCAGACCAAACCTTATCGCTGCCAGTGTCTCTCTCAAGATGCCCACACACGCTCCCTGCGGGGCAGGCAGAGGGGGGCAGAGCCCGTTTTTGTCTGGGCGGGTATCAGTTTGGGGCTTGTCTTATCTGCCACCCGCCCCAGGTCCCCGTGAGGAGCGCGGGGCTGTCCCTGCGGAGCGCTGATAACGGGATTCATGAATCGCCCTTTTCAGCCCCGCTCACCGTGGGCAGCCAAGCTTTATCTGCAGGCTTGAGGAAGGAAAAGCAGAAAGCAGCTAAAAGCCTTTCTTTCCCCCCTGTTCTCTGATGTTCTGGAAGGCACTTTGGGAGATTAATATTGCAGCGGGGCCCTCCTCCTCCTTCCCCTATCCCCAAAAATCCCCGTTGCGACCGAGCGCGCTGATAAACTTCAAAATAAAAACAGATGTGGCAGGAAGAATGATTTATGGACTCCCCACACGCTCCTGGTTTTACGTAATGCCAGGATTTGGGTTTTTTTTCGGTTTATTGTCCATTTAGAATTATTTATCCTATTCCTACTTCTAAGTATGAACAGGAAGAGAGGTAAGAACAATGCCCAGAGCTAAAAACAAAAGCGTGAGGAAAGTGGAGCACTGCTGAAATGGGATGGGAAGTGCCCGAAATCCAAAGTGGTGGCTGCAGATTACAGACGTGAAAAAAGAGGGAAAGAAGTTATGTGGAAAGGAAGGAAGAGCGAGGGAAAAAATCTGGAAGTTGTTGGAAAATCAATACAATTCAAAAATTGCAAAAAATAAACTCTGTGTTGGTCAATAAGCAGCAAGTGAATGGAACTGAGACAAGTGGGAGTGAGGGGGATAATGCAGTGAAAAAAAAAGAAATTGGAGATATGAAGATAAGAACTGCTCAAATAGCATCTGAAGAACCATGAAAGCCTCTGAGATTCATTCCAGGGGCTTCCAGCTATGCCCGGTCACAGGTGAAGATGTAAAAGTGTGCTTGGAGAAGTGTGGAGCTCAAACTGAGCAGAGAAATGTGGTTTGGGAGCATAAATTCACCTTCATGAGCAACTTTGGGATAGCTGTAATTCAGAAAGCTTCTCTTCAGATGCCTTAAATGGAGCTGATAACACTAATTACTGATACGTGATCATTAAAATCTGCATTGAATAATTAGGTCTGCAACGCGGATGTGGCAACTGTCTTATTGTCATACTGGTGCGTGCAAGGCCTTGTCGTACCAGAGATGTTGAATTCAAAACAAATTTAAAATTATTTTATCTCGTATTAAGCGTCCTCAAAGACAAACACAAGTGTCTCTATCGGTGCCCAGGTAAATCATCAATAAATTACGTGCACGAAAAGAGATTTTGGTGGAGAAGAGGGGCTTGAACTTGGGGAATTTCTTCTCCTGAGCTGTGGTTGTGGTGCTGGAGCAGCCCCCGTGCATTTCTGCCTTTCTAGCATTTCGTGCCTGTTTTCACTCAAGTGTTTATTTCTATAAACAGACCTAACCTCAGAAAACAATATAATGACATCCTTCCTGGGGGAGCAGGGGGCAGGAGTTTCCTCCCGTTCCTCCGGAGCATTTCCGCTGGGTTTTGATTTTCAATAATCTGAGGGGTAAACGGCCGCTTTTGAACTCTGCCCTCTGCCCTTTTTATTTGGCAACCTGGGCAAAGATCAAGCCCAGAGTCAAAAGTGTCAGCAAAAATGGCTGGGATATGAGAGGGCTTCCCTTTAGGAAAGGCCTCATGATTATGTTTACAGAATTCATTACAAACTTGGGGCCCGGATTAAAAGCAAATGTCTAAGTGTCCTGTGGGGAATTGCAGGCTTGGGGATGCAGCTTCCAAGGGATGTGTGGGATCTGCGGGAGGCTGGGAGCACCCCCAGGAAAAAGGGGTGATAAAGGTGAAGTGTGGACAGGGGGTCACCCAGAGCACTGGAGGTAAAAGTGGGGAAAAAGAGGCCAAAAAAGGGGTTTCACTGCTTTAAAACCAAGACAAAGAATGCAGGATGGAGTAGTTCAAAGTGGAGACACAGTTCTGGAAATATCTGATTGTGGAGGAATCCCTGGTGAAGGGAAATCAATCCTGGCATGAGGCTGAGAACAGTCCAAGGCAGAGAGATTTCACCAGAGCATGTTGAAAACAGCACTTCATTAAAATCTGCACTTCTAAAACAGAGAGATTTCACTGGAAAATGTTGAAAACAGGACTCTATTAAAATCTGTACCTCCAAAGACAGATAAATTTCACCAGATCATGTTGGAAACAGCATTTTATCAAAATCTGTACCTCTAAAGGCAGAGTAAATTCACCAGACCATGCTGAAAACAGCATTTTATCAAAATCTGCACTTCTAGTCTCATTCTGAGCACATGGAAGAGCCATTTATTAGCACCACCTGCACAAAGGGCAGCGCACCAAGGGCAAAGCAGCTCCAGAGTTATTTATTCCCCATCCCTGCTGCTTCGTCCCGACCCAGCAGTTAAATTTTGCCACCCCATCTCCTGTTCCTGCTGCACCAAGGCCTCTGTGCCGCAGACCCGAGGCTCAGATGGATGCTCCAGGAGTGCCATGTCCCTGTGGATCATGGAATGGCGATTTTCATTTTGAAGGAGGATCTGGGAACATCAGAGAGGCAAATAATCGAAAGAGGTCCCTTTTCTTCTGCAAGAACCTCGTGGTAATTGCTGCTGACAGGGCTCCTGTGCAGCAGTGGGGGCTCAGGAAGAGCTGGAAACCATCTCAGAGCTGATTAATGCGAGGCGTTATCCCTGCCCCTGGCACGGAGAGCCCACATCCAGCATCAGCCACAGGGAGCTCATGGATATTCATGGATTTGGGATGCAAGTGGGTGAGAAAACAAATTGTTTGAAGTTGGTTCCTGAACTGGCTGGAGATAACTTGGTGGCTTTTTTGGTTAGAACTCTCTTGAGGCCGTCAGTGCAATTGTTCAGAGTCATTCATGACAGGACTCGGGGAATCGAAAGTGTTCTCCATTTTTTACTGAGGTTTGCAGGATGTCAGTGGTGAAGGCAGGGTTATTCCCAGTGTTTGGAATCCCTTGGAACAAAGCTGCTCTGCATATCTCTGACAAGACAGGGAACCTCCTGAAGAACCTCTTGGAATTCCCTTAATTACTGATATTGGAGAACCACAGGTTTGGGTTGGAAAGGGCTTTAAAATTAATCTCACACCCCTGCCATGGGCAGGGACACCTCCCACTATCCCAGGGTGCTCCAAACCCATCCAACCTAGCCTTGGACACTTTCAGGGATGGGACAGCCACAATGGCTAAGAAAAAAGAAATCTAAATAAAAAATAATGCTACTTTCCATGTTTAAATTCTTCTGCACAGTCCCCAGGCACTACTGACAGTGTGGAAGCAAAGCATCGCCTTGATCTGGATTTTTCTTCAATTTGTGCTAAAAATCTCTCCCCATTTCACCCAATTTAGCAACTTCAGCATTGCCTGCACAACCTTGAAGAGATTTGATTTCATTTAAGCAAAATGGGCAATGGTAGAGCCCCGGGAGAGTCTTTAATGGGTCACTCATCCATCAGGCTCCTGGGCCAGGGGCTGCCTGGCCTTTGCGGGTTGTTTGTGCTCACACAACGTCCCTGCAGCTCTCCCCAGAGCTGCTGGGAAATGGCCCAACATTTTCCAAGGATATCTCCGGATTTCACCTCGGCCTGGCTGTCAAACTCTGTGTATTTTTCCAACGTCAAACAGGTTTTAAGATGGAGGAAGGAGATAATGTGATGATAAAAAGGCTCGAGCAATTTAAAGGTAGCTTTTAAAATATTATACACAGCACGGGAGAATTGACTTTTTCCCCAAATTTTCGGTGGAACACGTGTTCAGAGTGGGCCAGGAGCAGATTTTCATAAAGGAAATATTTGTGAGCACGTCCCCACTGCACATGAACAACACTCACCCCACCATGTGCGGCTGCATTTTTGTTGGGTTTTTTTTTTCTCTCCAAGGCATATTTTCAACTTTCTTTTCTATCAGCTTGTAAAACATGATTTTTATTCTTCCTTTAATGGCCTGGGCTAATTACTCCCGGTGACCTTTGACCTTCAAGTGCCTTCATTTATGGTAGCACATTCCTTTCAACAGAAACATATTGGGTTTTTTTACAGGGTGCTGATGTCTGGCCTGGCAGCCCAAAGCTCCAAATCCAACAGCATCCACGGAACAACCTCGTCTGGGAGCCAAAAGCATCACCCAAATTTCTCCTAAACAGCGGGAAAGTTTCACCTGAACAGAAACACCAGCTTTCTTTCCATGTTAAGATTCTGCCACTCTAATTTGTCAGGGAAAAGGGCCAAATTTGGGAAATTGTGGAGGCATGGGAATGGAGCAAAGATTAACTGTACTGCTAACAAGATCCCTGAAGGTCCAAGGCCAGCTTGGAGCAACCTGGGATACTGGAAGATGTCTCTGCCCATGGCAGGGGGTGGGGAAAAAATGAGTTTTAAGGTCCCTTCCAGCCCAAATCATTCCATGAATCCCCTGGTTTAATGCACCAGACTTCTGAGGAGGGCTGGCTCTGTTGGTTCAGTGATAAAACACATTCTAATATCATTTATTGAGGTATCTCTACATTATTTCCACTCATTATCACACTACAGGGAAGACTTACAGTGCTCATCCCTTCCCCAAACAGATTTCTGCTCCTGAGGATTTAAAATCCAGGCACCAAAAAAAACCATCCGGGCACATTCCCGAGGTTAATTCGGAAACTAGAATTCGGCAAGAATATTCTGTTGGAAACATCACAAAAGAGTTCAACCAAATGCATGGAAGTGAAAAATAAATCCAGAATCCTGAAGGATTGTGTACAAACAAGGAATTAGGGGTGGGCTCGTGGCTGAGGAAATTGGTTGTGTTGAAAGCTGGGTTGGGTTAAAGATCTCCCTGATCTTTGACAAATTGCTCAAAATTTGCAACTGGAAATTGCTGAACTTTCTGGCCTGATTCAGAAAATCACAGAGGCCCCACATTAACATAAATTTTAAGTCTGTTCAGAAAGAAGTTTAACCACATGTCGGAAGAGATGTGGTTCCACATGTAGAGAGGAAGAGATGTGGTTCCACATTCTCTCTCCAGTAGAGAGGAAGAGCTGAGTCGGGCCTCCTGTCCCAGATTTTTTTCTGTAAAAACCTCGTGTGAGGAGGAGCAGGAACACTAAACACGTTAAAGCTGCTCAAACGCTGCTGCAACGACAGGAAAACCCAGCCAGGGAGTTTCTAAGTGGATGTGATGTAGTGCAAAAAAGAGAATTATTCTTTGTCAATCACTGTTTACCCTAAAATAGCAAAGCAAAGCCCAAAAATGGTGGGTTTTTTTTTGGAGATGCCCTCGACTGAACACTGGGGAAAGAAGAGGAAGAGTCCCCAGAAAATGAATGTGCTTGTAGGTGTTTTGCAGTAGTTACATCGTTCTCCTGATAAGCCTTTAAGCTTTTGGGTTATTTTTCTTGGGTCTTTTTGGGTTTTTCCTCCCTCCCTGCGCCTCCCCTGCACTAATTCAGCCTCTCAGAGTGAGCCCATTTACTTGCTCCGTTGTCAACGCATCTGGACATCTTGTCAAAACAATATAATTTTACTTTGTAACTTTTTGACACCGGTATTTATTGCACCTGTCTCTGCTCATGATTTATGACTTGTCTGGTGAGTATTACTCCACAGCCCCAAGTTTACAATACCAGATAAGTGAAGCATTTGAAGTCCCGAATGGGCTGCAGATTTAGAGATGGAGATTTGTCTCCCCTCCTCCAAACGAGGGAAATTGAGATGAGCGTTTTCGCCCCTTTTGCTGGGTGGTAGAAATCAAGAGCATCAAAAAGTTCTTTGAAAAGAGGAAGGGAAAATAAAAGCAAATAATGGTGCTACCTCTATTAGGAGGAATAGAGTGAAATGATCTCTGCTTGGCAGAGAAGAGGGTGGTTTTAATTCATCAAGACCTGATTATGTGGGAGCATTTCAAGCCCCAGGACTGTGTCAGTGCTGAGGACATCAGCATTATGCAAATTACAGCATTCAGAAGTATCCAGCAGCCTGACATTCTGAGTTATTAGTCATAATAAATTCTGAATTATTATTTGTACCACGCTTTTCGGGATCAAATTCACTCCTACTTAACACTGAAACATTGGAGCCGAGTACATAAAACCTAAACGTCACCTACCTGAGTAAACCAACTGAGTTTATCATGAGAGAGTGAGGGAGAAGCTGCTGTAGAATGTGAGTTTAAATAGTTGATAAAAGTCACAATTTTACCTCGTAAATAACCCAATTTTTCTTTCCCCCTTTCATTTTAGAAAACCTAAATTTGGGGCCTAAATAACTTGACAGTATCCCTAAAACATATGGATTTTTGCGAGGAATTTGTTATTCTATTGCTGTTAAAGCAGGAATTTAAAATTTGCCAGACTTTAAAACAAATCTGGGCTTCCTCCCTAATCCAGGTCCTTTTCCAATCTGATTCCATGGGGGATGGAACACAAAACCCTTGGCACAGCTTGGCTGTTTCAATGGAAGTCATGGAAGAATCCTTCCCATTAATCTCATCCAGGCCAAAGCAACCTGTAAAGGTGGGAGTGGCTGGGAAAATTGGTTTGTAAGCGTTCCAATTTCTCAAAGGTTCAAAAGGTGCTGGATGGGGTTTGTAATTCCAGAGCCCTTGGGGTCTGTATCAGTGGGATTCCCTTTGATAGGAATTGGGTGGAATGAGGGACTTTAAGCTCTGGAAGGAAAATTCCTGGGGATTTCTATCAGTGGGATTCCCTGCACTGATCCTCTGATAGGAATTGGGTGGAAATCAGAGAGTGTGATCTAGAAGCAAAACCCAGGATTTCTTTTCCAAGCATTTTTCAGTGTTCAGGTTAACAGTGAAGCAGAAAATCCCTCTTTTTTTGAAGGATTCATGGCAAACACCATTCTGTAACTCCTGCCTGCTGGAATATCATGGAAAGGAGAGAAAATCCTCCGTGCCCAAGGCTGGTACATCCCAAACCAAAGCCCCCCGGATTCGTGCCAGCCCAAGCCGCCTGTCCTGCCCCAAACCTCACATGTTCCCGACTCCTTTGATGGATTGCCAAGGAAAACACCGGGCAGGCATCAGCTCTGCTGTTGCCGTGGCGATGGAGCACCGGGCAGTGGGAGCAGAGATTTCCATCAGCAGCACTTTAACAAAAGCCTTGATTCAGTGGCCAGCCCGGGGCTTGGGTGCTCCTGGGCTTTAGCAGGAGCTCAAAAATGGGGAATTTACTCCTGAGCTGGCTGAGAAATTCCAAGTTTTGATTCCTTCAGGGAAGAAGGCACAGCCCTGCTTTTGTTTCTGGTCCAAGAGTGACCTTTTTAATTCTTCCTTGCCTTTTAAAATGGGAAATGCCAAGGCTGGCTCAAGAGGCAGCTGTAATTAATGGCTAATTTGGAGATACCTCCATTATAGCTTCCTGAATGTAGCATCAGGAGATCAGTTTGGATTTTCACGTCACCAAAATTGCTGCTTTAAAACACAGCAAAAATCCCTCACATGTTCTACCATTTGCCCTCTCAGAGGATGGAATCTGTCTGCACATAAAACTGATTAAATTTATATTTGTTACATATTAAATGATGTATTTTTTATCATCTGTGAGCCTTTTTTTGTGCTGGAAATGGCTGAAATACAGAAGATTTTGACAGAGCAAAGAGAAAAGGGAGAGATTTCCAAAATCTCCTCATTCTGGCTGTTGCACAAAGAATTTTGCACTCATTTCTATTTGAATTTTGAGCAATTTGGCTCAATCTTAGAGGTCTCAATCTAAATGATTCCACGATTTCTGAGTCAACTTATTCAAAAACACTTTCAGATATTTTTGTTTCCTCTAACAACCAGCATTTTTTGTGGGACAATTTATTGTGTTTGAGCTGATGTGAAGCTGTCCTTGCAAGTCAGATGTGGCTGCTTCAGGTTTAAAAGCTGAACTTTGGAATTCCGTGGCTGAATTTTCCTTTCGAGCGAAGTGCTGCATTTAGAAAGAAAAACTAACATTTGATTATCTCACGAAGCCCTGAAGGCAGAATGAAAATGATGTTAAAATAAGAAACTTCCAGATTGTTTACAGATTTCCATCCAACTAGAAATACATTTTCAGTCACTTAGAGCAATTAAATTACACATCCTGATAAACAAGCAGGAATTAGGTGAAATTTTATACACAGTTTAAATGAAACTCAGATCTTTTCAAGCCTGGCTTGGGAGACTTTGTGAAACACCACCCACTAATGGTTCTTTATGGTCTGAAAATTAAAGTGTTCTCTCCTAGAAGCCACAAAGAAGTTGGGTTTCTGTTTAATCACAGCAAAGATGAGACAAAAATACCGAATTTTTACTCGCTGTTGTTTGACCAAGCCCAGGTGGGTGGTGGGAGATGCCATCCCTGCCCTTCAGGAAGGAAGAACATTTGGAATTAACACATTCCCAACTGGTCAAAGTGCTAACAACCAGCAGTTGGAAGGGACAGAAAACTTCAGCCTTCAGTCCTTAAAAAAGTTTCAGAGACCAGGCTGAGCTGCTCCATGGACAAGTTATTCCAAGATTCTGCACCCTATGGAAGTCCCTAATCCTTCCTTGAAACAAGTACCAATGGATATTGATAGCCAGAACTCCTGGCAGATAAGCTTTGCTCCAGCCCACACTGTTTTATCACTGGGATGGGGAAAGAATTCCAACCCAGAATGCTCACGGCATTCAAAATATATGGAATTTTGCTGCTCTCCTCAGCAGGGCTGGACTTGATCCAGCGTATGAGGCCTGATGGAGCTTTCACTAGAGTTAAACCAGAGCATCCAGGGCCCATCTGGAACTGGCAGCTGCTCCTGGACACATCTGGCTGGTCTGAAACACCTCACCAGGCTGGCCAGTTAAATCCAGCTGGTTTGAGGGCCTGGGAGTTTGGGATGGGATCTGGGAGGGAGAACATTGGGTAAGGCCAAGACATTTTGGCTCTGGGTTCTTGATGAGCTGGCTCTCAGTGGGTTCTGGTTCCATTTACACCCTCTTCCAGGTAGGATAAATTATGCAAGCCCACATCCCTTCCATTTCTCCTGGAGATAATGAGCACGAGTCAGTTCTTTCCATAAAAACCGGGGGAAAATCACATTGCTGCTCGTGCTTAACCAGCTCAAGCCGTGGGTTGCCAAGCCTGTGACATCATCACTGGCAACATCCAAGGCTCCAGATTAGAAGTAGCCCAATGACATCACCCTGCCCGAGTCTATCTAACAGCTGGTTTCTGTATATTGTGTAATTTTAGATCATTATTCATGGTTTGGGTCGGTATAATTCAGGAAGTGCAAAAATTGCCAAGAAAAATTGACCTGGAACCAGTTCAAAGCGACTCAATTATTTTATTGATTAGGCTCCTTAGCTTTCATTTTGCAGCAGAGCCATCATGAATCATCGATACACAACAATATCTGAGGCGCTTCTGCGCGAGCTGAATTAAGTGCTCCAAAACAAGGTAAGCTTTGAAGGCCTTCGAGCTGTTGGAAAACAAGATAGCCCAGATGATTTGCTGGCCAGCCCTGAAAAGGGGCCAGGAGCTATTTACTGAGGCAAGTGGTTTGTTTGAACTGGAGTTTTATTTATTTACATATTTGACTTGTTGACTTCATCTCCGCCTTCAGCTCAAAGGCTCGGCAGGGACGTGTTTGAACCAACGGGAACGTGGGCCAGAAGGAGCCTTCTGAGAGGCCTCAGCAGGCACAGCCCCAGCACTGAGATAAAGCCCCAAAAGCCTGGTGGAGGAAGGGGGGAAAAAAAGAAAACGAAGGGGGTAAAAAATGCTGGGGAGGCTTTTTATTCTGAAGGTTTACGAGGAAGGGCAGCCATGCAGAAAGCTCCGTGTGAGGAATGCACAGAGGGCAGCGGGAGGGAAGCTCTGCATGGTTGGGCTGGGATAAACACATCTGCCAGAGGCTTCTGAGCACTCAGGGTTACCTTTGGGATGTGCCATGGGGGAAAGTTTCCTTTTTGGTCCACCCCAAAATCAGCTCAACTCAGAGATTTGAGAAAATCTTGAAAATTGGACTTTTTCTCAAGAGAAAACTTGAGAAAAAGCACGATTTTCTCTTGAGTTACTCCAACGACAACTCCCAGGGATCTTCTGCCTCCAAAACATGTCCTGAGGATGGCTCTGGGGATACTGGACTAGTTGCCCTGTAGTGGATCCCTAAGTGCCTTGAGGAATGTCCCAAACCCAGTGTTAAACAGGACTAAAGCAGAACACAAGGATTTTGGGGGGGAAGAGAGATCAAGTCTGGATCACAAGAGGAACTGGGCACAGCTCAGCTCCTTCCTGATTATCACAGCACAACCAGATCCTGAGCAAACCTCAGCCTTGCAGGAACATCTGAAGAAAATATCCCAGTCTTGGCAGGTTTCCTGCTATGGATGTGCTGATCCCAATTAACTGGGCCTGGGAAAGTGTCCTGGGAAGGAACACTTGGAACTTACAGAAACCAAATGAGTTTGAACCTGGTCCTGCAGCCTCCAGAGGCATCCATGGGCTATCCCATTTCTTGGCCTAGCAGAAGGAAAGCAGTTTTGGGGCCTTCTCTTTCAGAAAAAGAGTAAAATCAGAGACTTTCTGAGCCAGGGTTTTCCCAGTTCCTCTGGGATCTGACTTGGTTCTCTGGCCCAGCTTGCACTGAGTATGCTGGTGGCTGTGGAGATGCCAGCTGGGGCTTGGAGAAAGTGGAAAACCAAACAATTGAAATAAAAAGATCTGAGTTCAGTTTTTAGACCTTATTCCCCATGATAAGCAACACTTGAATAATGCTCCTGTACAAGGGTGAAGTCCTTTGGAGAGGGAAAAAGGAGACAACAAGTGCCAGGTTTGTAATTTATCGCCCTGAATTTTCCTTTTCCTCGAACAGGATGAACCACTGGGCTGCAAACGAGGCTCCTTAACTGGCCCATTTTCAAAATGAAATATTCAAGAACCTTAGCATCAGCAGGCAAGATCTTCTATAAACTGGAGGTATTTTTGCCTTCAATTTTTAGGAGCACCAGGAAAACCTCTTACCCTGACCAAAAAACTTTTACCTGCCCAATAACTGCACTTTTCATGCCCCTGGTAATCTCATTTCATCATTTACTTGATGGCCTCTTACCAAAATAGTCTGGCTTGCAATTCTAAATATTTAGGAAAGACATCCTCGTAATTAAATCTTAATTAAAGTCTTAATTAAAATCTTCATGGGGGAAAAAATCTGGCCTTGCCTTTCCAGTCAGAGAGGGCTTTTCCAAGCTGAAGGATTCTATAATTCTACCAGCTTTCCTTATTCCTTCATTTTATGGTCTTAAAACACCATTTGTAGACAATTTTAAAGTAATAATATTAAGCTTATAAGCTCAACCTTGTTCTCCAGGTGATTTTATTATCTAAATCTTTATGAAGATTAATCATAATGGCCATAAATATGTCCTGAGAAAATATCCCCTCTTATCCTGTCTGCAGTAAGAGAAATAGTGGAAAGATTCTCAAAAATTATTATTTTTATTAAGAGTTAATATTTGTTACTGAGAAAAATTTTAGTCTCCTGGTTATTTTGGTTATCTGGTTATTTATTTTGTATTATTTTTGCCAGCTGTTCCAATAATAAAACTCCTTTCCTCCTTCCTGATCTCAACAGCCAAACAAGAAATCTGTGGTGATCACGCTGTAACTCTGTTTTCTTTCAAAGCTTGTGCATTAAGTCCTTTCCCTCAAGCACTTCCAGGCTGGATCATATCCCTGTCTGAACATCCCACTTCAGGAAGGAGGGGGGAAAAATCCCACTGACATTTTCCTTATCAGTTTTGAGAGGATTTTTGTAGTATTTAACACAGTGCTCGGAGGAGACAGCCTGGATTTGGAGGAGGATGGCCACAGATAAGAAGCTTCCCTCAGCTCTCTTTGCCAAACCTCCAAACATGCTGAGGATTATTTGCTTTATTTAACATTTTCTCTTCATTTTCATGCTCTTAAAGTAGAAAATCGCTCTTGAAAAACCGTGGAAGTGTTGTTGTAGATTCGTTATACATCCCTATATTTGCTGTTCCTAAGGAACCTGGGGAAACGCTGACCAGCTGGAAGAGGGCAGATGCCGCTGCCCAGTGTTCCAACAGTGACCCTTGCACTGGGGCAGAGATGGATTGGCTGGAGCCAGGAGGGAGCACTTTGTCTCCCAAATCCCTGGGTGGAAGTTGGTTTTTCCTGCCAGCCTGCGATTGACTGAGTCATCACAGGTCAGCGATGGCTGTGGATAAATATTTCCTTGGAAGACGTCAGCCTTTGGAAAACAGCACAATAAATTCCAGTCAAATCAAGCAGGACCTCCCCAGGCCCAGCTGGGGTGAAAGGAGGGTTTGTGGCACCCAAACTGACCCCAAAACTTGGAGACAAAAGCAAAATGTATCAGATTCATTTTCAATTATTCATCTCCCGAGGCATTTGGAATTGTGGTTTATTTTGCCCCCAGGATTTCCTTAGCCCCATGAACTGATCCTCAGTGCCTGAAACATTCCAGGTTCACCTTCATCTTCTCAGGAGGGTCAAGGTGGAGACCACCAAATTCATACCTGGATTAATACAGGGAAGAAAACAGGATTCTCAACCCTTGCACTGGTCTGCACCATCACCCTCACGCCTAATTCAAGGATTTGGCTGTAGACTGCCAACATCCAGAGGAATTTTCTGCAGTGCATTCCCGATAAAAATCCTATGGATTTCACCAAAATAACACAACGAGCAAGGAAAAGTAGAATTTATTAATTATGACTGAGGGAAATATTCCTGTGGAGAGAGTTGTCATTCATAGCTGGGCAGGAAGAAGGGTTTGGGAGATGATTCTCCCTTTAATTCCTCTAATTAACCCCAATATTCACTATTGAGCCTGGTTAGAGAGTAAAACATAATATGAAATGTTGTTTTTCTAGACCTATTTATTTTGCTGGTTCATGGATTAAAATAGTTGCCAGCTGTGCAAAGTTCTCATTATGTTCATTACTCAGAATGCTCCTCACAATGAGATGATTAATTCCACACACTTGCAAGCCCTTCAGTGAATGCTGTTGATTAAGCAATTACTTTAATCCACTCGTGTTTGTTTTCTCACTGCTCTGATGATGGTTGGGCCCAATTTCTTCGCTGAATTATTCCACGGACGCTCTCAAAGCTTTGCTGGAATTCAGAAAGGCCAAACCCACCCTCCACAAACGATGAGAAGGTGAAAATTGCAGATTATTTGTCGCTGGTTCAGTTTGGGTTGCTAAGAGAAGTGCAGGACTTTTTGATTCCTTCTGGTTTTGGCCAGTTCCTGGGCAGGAGTAACATCAATTTGCTGTCTGCTTTAACCCTAGGAAATTCAGGCCTGGTAGAATTGAACCTTTCCATTTAAATTGTGTTTTGTTGTATCGATTGTATTCAGCAGCTAATTTAATCTTTTATTTCCATGAGATTGGTAACAAAATGAGTTCTGGAAGTGTTGAATAGATGGATATTCAAATATTGGGCCACTCAGAGTCAAAAACCTGACATCTGCAGGACAAATGACAACACCTCAGCGTGAGAAATGGCCAATTATTCCCCTGATTTTAGGTTTAATCACTAATTTGATATAAAGCAGCAGCTGATTAGACAAGGGAAGGACATTCTCCTGCTTTTAGATGAAATATTTTCATCGGT
This sequence comes from Corvus brachyrhynchos, assembly GCF_000691975.1. Taxonomy (NCBI): domain Eukaryota; kingdom Metazoa; phylum Chordata; class Aves; order Passeriformes; family Corvidae; genus Corvus; species Corvus brachyrhynchos. The sequence continues at coordinate 1,924,718 of NW_008235987.1, forward strand.
AGCAAAACCAGGGAAATCCTGTGGTGGGAGAAACATGAAGTGAGTTTTAAGAGCCTTTGCTCAATGGGGCGGTGGCTCTCTGAGTATATTTGTGCTTTACCTACAGAATAAATTACCAAGGGGCCAGAAATATTTGCAAGAAGCCAGAAACCTCCTGCCCTGCTCTACCCACAACTCCCTGAGTGTCCGAGGAAGTAGCAGTACCCCTTGGAATCCTCATTTACGGTTCCACCAGCGTGGCGGAACGGGAAGGGGAGGAAAGACAGATCCCAGTCGTACCCCAACAGACTAAACACAGCCCCACGGCACTGCCCAGCTCCAGGCTGGCCCAATCCTTGCCAAAACTCAGGAATAAAACACATGGAAAAGGCCAAGAGACCCAGCAGAGCCGCCAAACCCGAACTGCAAAATACTGACCAAGCCAAACCTGCACAAAAGTCACTGTCCCAAAAGATCTCCCAAAAAGAATCCAAGAAATGTATTTTGTGTCCCTCATTAATCAAAAATATGATAAAGCAGCTTATAAATACAAAGAAATGATGTTTAATGACATCCTCCCAAAGGCTTCTTACTTTCACCATTTTCCACCGAATCCCAGAATATTCTGAGCTGATCCAAGTCCAAATCCTGGCCCTGGTGAGCTTTTCATCCTCAAATTTGTATTTAAGTGCACATTCACAACAACCTCCCTGATATTCTCTGAGCACACACCGTTGCTGACCACAGCTTTTATTTCGGGGGGTCCATTTCCGGAGCAGCAGCTCATAAAAGCCCCCAAATGGAGCTCGGCTCTCTGCAGCCCGGGTCGATATTTTATACATCGGTCACTGCGCCGTGCTGACGGCTCGCCTGCAATGTGGCCTCTGTCTTTTTTATGATGTACATTCCTGGTGAGTGTTGGGCAGATTGATCCCATTCTGAGCTCCAGATTGGAAAACAGATGTGTGGAGGGAAAAAAGCTGCAGGAAGAAGGTGCAAAAAAAATCCTGAGACCCTGAGAAAGAGCCTTGGAGAGGGACCTGTTTAAGATTGTCAGAGAGGGCTGAAGTTGCACAAAAACATCACCAAAATGCCTCACAAAAGGAGAGCAGCAGTTCCTAAACGAGCCCAAATCCAGGAGGGAAAGATCAGGGAGATGAACAAACTTTTAAGGAAGCAGAAAGTTCTCAAGGCCTGGTTGCCTTCAAGTCAAGGGCAGCTGTTTCAGCTAAATAGAGATTATTTCTCTTGGTAAGAGGTTCCCAAGAGGATTTTAACCTTCTTGACGCCAAACTGCACAAGCAAGCACCACCTTCCAGGTTTAAATCTACCCATAAATACATCTAAATAGATTTAATATTCATCTACCAAGAAAGTGACACTGACTGGGTGGTTTCATTAAAAAGGGGCAGCCTTTCCATAGGCTTGCACTGAAAGGAGGAAATTTCTTCCTTTTTTCCATAAATATTCCTGTTGGAACTTTAAAAGAATAAATTCCAATAAAGCCTGAAGGATGGTTGGCAGCCATAGGAAAACCGGTGACTTGGCCCCTTCCGATTTCTCCTGAAAATGGCATTTTCTGGTCTTTTCCAGTGCCATCACAACTCAAAGGTAAGGAACAGACCAGAATCACTTCCCTGGCATCCAATACCTTGATTTCCTTCATCTTTTCCCCTTCTCCATGGGATGAGGATCCTGGATTTGGGATTACGCTGGGTTTTTTACGACTGCTTCAAGGCACTGAAGGCACTGAGTACTTACAAGGCAGTTAAGCACAGAGTGAGAGAATTTGCCCTTAATATTCATCCACACATTTGGTGAATTCCCATATTTGAGTTTAATCCTGGATTTTAAAGCCAGACTTGTTTTAATCCATTCCCATCTTAAACTCAACACCCATTTCCATATTCTCTTATTTTTGGGAAGGCCGAGTTGAATCTCTTAGAATAGAAGCAAAGAGCTCAGAATTCCTTTTTTTCTCCCAAAAATCCACACTAAAATTCTGGAGGCAGCTGTTCCTGTGAGCCCAAGCTGCCATCAAGTTCAAGGAGGAGGAGATTGCCATAATGTAACCTAAGAAATCCTGGAAATCCCGGCGGGCACCCCAAGGTGTTGAAGGGGGGTCAGGGAGCACGGGAGACATGAAAAGGCTTTTTTTGCAGCTGGTTCCTTTCTCCTATCGACTGTACAAAGGCAGAGGGGAGGGAGAGGGGCTGGATTATGAAAGGGCCACGCTTTCCATCCATGTTCAGGAAACCAGGGAGACAAAAGGCACCCAGCAGCAGCCACATGGCGAGAGGGCTTCGGAAAACAGCCGCCTTCCTCTGGTGTTTCCTCAGGAGCCCGGGATCCATCGCCGCGTTTGTTTTTCCAAGGAAATAATTAAAGATGTGGATAAAAAGAAAAAAACGGAACAAAAGACTGACCCTTCCTTTTTTATTTTTTTGGTTTTTAACCCCCTTTTTTTTTTTTTAATCTCCCTGCCTGCCCCCTGCAAGGGAAATCATTTTCATCCCCCACTTCCGCCAAGAACGCCAGGAGCAGGGATTGCTTTACATCCCAGTAGAAGGGAATACTTAAGGAAACCTCTGGCAGTATTATGGATGGAAGTGCAAGGAGATGGTTTTATCAGGAAGCTTCAAGGCTATTATTGTCCAAATAAACACTTGCTTTGCCAGACATGATCTACAGCTGCTGCCCGGAGACCCCTGAGTTCCAGCTGAATTTCAATCTCCCTGCCTCCATCTCCTTTTTGCCTTTCCCACTTTTTGCAGCCCTGAATAGCCCACTGTGCTGGGTTACTTCACTTTTTCCGTCTTAACAGGCTTCACCAGGCTCCTGACTTCCTGCCCACCACCCTGCTCCCCACTTCAGCTGTGTTTAGGAAGCTTTAACACCTTTGGGGGGTTGATTTTTTTCCACTTCCAGGGACAGGATGCTCCCCCAGATTTCACTATCAGGATGCAGGGATCCCATGGGATGCACATCTCGTCTCCCTGGACAGGCAAATTGAGTAAAGAAAGAAGCAACTCAGACAAACTTTTTGGAAAGTTGTTAAATCTTTATCATTTTTTACTTTCCTACACCCACGTTGTTCTCCAGGCTCACAAACAGCCCCACAAGAGACAGAGCACAGGAAATACTCCAGCAGCATCACTTCAGGGTCAATTAAAAAACATGGTCTGACAGAGTTTCACTGGTTCTGAGGGGTTTTAAGGACAGACTTGCAGGAGAACAGCAAGAACAAGCACTTCTAGACAGATTTAGGTGATTTTTTTTCTTCTAGAAAGAGTATTTCAGACAGAAAACCAACCAGGATTCTAAAACTCTTCATACAACACCACAGGAAATTAACTTCTCTTCACTCTTTTTGGTTTTCTGTTCCTTGCCTTGCTGCCTCTTCACCTCACTCTTGATTTAAAAGCTTTGCAAGCTTTAGACGTCCAAACTGCACCCATGGCTTTGGGCATTTTAACAGGAAACCTCCTCACCGCCAAGGAAAACCTGGGTGTTTCCATAGGGAATTTAATCCAGAATTTACCTGAGATCTCCCCTTCCCACTCGAGTGCCAACAACTCCTAGGGACAAACTCTCCTCAGGCTTGGCCAGACCAGGCTTAACTCAACCCCAGTGCTGAGTAAAGGCTTCACCAGGAGCAGTTCCCAAGGGATCAGAACCAGAACCCCTCCCTGAGCAGGGTTTTATGGGGGATTCCCTCTGGAGCACAACCGCTCACACCTGGATGCTCAGCCCCAGGTGCTCACCTGGCCCTGAACCAGCTCCAGCTGGGACCAATCCTGGCATGTGCTGGTTTGGCCTCGAAGCTGGATACTCTGGGACTCGCCCGTGGCATTGTGTGACTTTCTATTGAATTTTTAACTGGCTGACACATAAACTTTTTTCCCCCCAATAATAAACACAGGAAAAGCACCCTTAAAATAAAGGGAATATTTCTTTGAGCCTCCTAAGAATGACACTGGTGATGGGACACGCACTGATATTTTATATACACCACTAATGCTGGTTTAAAGTAGATAAAATTCTCGTAGTGACCAGAGATGCAGGAAAATGTCTGAAAATTGAGCTCCCGGATTTTAATCCTTGTCACAAGTACAGAAATTTATTTATTCAATCTCAGGAGCAACAAAGCTTGAACTGCAAATCTTGTATGTGCAGGCCAGGATTTCTGATCTTTGTCCCTAAATTCTGTATATTTTTACTCCTGTAAAACTTCAGTTTTACTCCACCAGGAGGGCTCAGATTTTTGCCCAAAGTAGAAAGTCTCAGTGAAAGTTTGTCCCTCATTCTTGCACTCACTACAGAGTATTTGATGTGCAGGAAGTGAGGTGGTATTTTGGGGAGTGACTCTTGGTTTAGAGCAAAGAATCCAGGTTTTAAAAAGGAGAATTGGATTTGATCTGGAGCTTTGGCTTCTTCACGTGCAGATAATGAGTTGATAAACTGGATTTTCCGAATTATTTCTGAGCTTTTGAAGGCAAATTTTGGGATCCCCATGAGCTGTGTGGGCCAGCAGTGGTTGCTGGAGCTCCCCATTGGGATGCAGGTTGGGGGTTTCCATCAGGATGCCACATGGAGCCATACCCAAATGTCCAGCTCCTGGATTTGGTCTGGCTCAGCTGCAGGAGCCAGGCAGGCTGAGTTCCCAGCTTTGCTTTGGGTTTATATCTGAAAAAAAGCAGAACTTCCTCAGCTTTGCCTTAAAGTTCCTCACTTCCCACCACCTCCTCCAAAGCCGAAAGCCGCGTTTCTCAACCACTTCAACCTCCACGCCCCATTCCATTTGCTACCTTTAAAGGAGCCTTCCAGGATCTCCTGCTGAGGGGCATCAGCACTGAAAGCAGCATTTGGCATCCCCTTGCTCCCGATTTCCTTGGGGCAGGACAAGCCCCGTTGTTCCACACCTGGATGAGACCAGGAGACAAGAGGGGACCTTGTGTGGCTCGGCCGCCTTTGGGCCTGGCCTTCAAAAGCTGCTGCCAGCCCGGGAGGGGGAGATGTTTGGACCATGAAAATGTTCTCCTTGATTGGTCTGGCAGAGCAGAGAGCCCTCCTTTCATGCCAGCAGCTCCAATATCCATGTGCAAAATAAATACGAGTTGAGTTTCTCTCTCCACCCTGCTACAGCAAATAAACAGAGCTGTCCTTCTCCGGCAGGATTCCTCCGCAGCTGCCAGCACTGGGGGACACTTGTTGTACTCCTGGAGAGGCTCCTCAGCACATCCCTATCTGTTTTCCCAGGAAATTGGGCTAATTAATGGCTCAATGGAGTGGCACTGTCATCCTGCAGATGGAATAATAAAACTGGCTGGGGTTTTTATTTATTCTGATTCTGTTTTTTACAAATATTTTCCTGGGATTTGGTGATGACCATGAGTTTATTACACCTTGTAAGAACCACTTCGCTGTCTTTTTCTTAAAAATAATTATTTAGAGCATTGCAATTAATGATAAATGCGTCCAATCCACTTCCAACCCCAAATTCTGTTGATTTATTTGCAGTTCCCTCTCTTAGAGGGTCGTAAATCATTTGTCTTTGCTGGCTTTTTCACAGGTAGGGTGCTCCTGATGAGATGAATTAATTCCTAAATTTTTCACTTCTAAGAACGTAGGGGAAAATCCCCAAGGTGTTTTCATTCCTGTTGTCGTTTCTCAACCTCTCTGCAATAATCAGTATCTATATATATAAAATATATCAATATATCCACGGTATAGTTAAAGCAGGGAACGCTTTTTGTCTTTTAAACATCATTTAGGTGGATATTCTCATTATTACACCTTTCATTGTGTTCTCTGGACTCTGTTTCATCATCTTGGCTCCTCTCAGCCCATTTTGGCAGCAGAACCACTTTGAAAACCTCAGATTTGACCCAAAACCCGCAGTGAGTTCCATCTGATAAGGAATCTCCGTGTACCTGTGTGGTCTGGTGGCAGAGGAATTGCTTGGAAATGGCAAATCAGATGGAATTACACGATTCTTATCTTCTTCCCCTACAGAGGGCATGAGCTGCTGACTTATAACTTGCTTGAAGTGCAGGGAAATGGCAAAAAAAGAGATTTTTCAGTGAGTTTTCAGGAGCTGGAGGAGATATTAGCAAGGGGCCCTAACCTGGTTATTAGCTATGCACAACTCTTGTTTATTTTTACACAGGAACTAAAGGAGAAACCATCTCTGCTTATTTTTCTTTACTTAACTAAAGAAATTGTATAGCTTTTGGAAAGGGTTAAATAATTTCCTCCTTCCCTGCACTCCTCAGGCTCTCCTTGCCTGTGTGGGAGCGTGCAGGAGGTTCCCCACTAACCACAGCTCTGTTTTCCAAAAGGAAATTAAAGTGAAATACATCAGCCAGGCTGGGACTTCACACTTCAGAGACTTGTAAAGAACATCAGCTGCTGAAATTGATGGTCACTTTAACTGCCCACAGCCTCTCCTCCAGACAGGAGCTTAAGGTTTTACTGGGCTTAATGGGACAATATCTCCCTCCCAATGACTTCACTGAGGTCCTGCTGAAATTCCTATTAAAGCAGGGCCGTTAATGTTTCATTAAAATGCTTCTGATGGCAGTTCCTGCTAATCTACAGCAACACCATCCCCTTCCCATGGGCTGGATCCCACACGGGATGGGGAAGAAATGTGGGAGGAATTCCATGTTCTCCTCAGTGCTGGGTCCTGGGTCTCTTTAAAGCTAAACTTTTCTTGCTGGTTCCTTGTTTTTTGAACAATTTTGTTTTCAGGATAACAGCCCATGGATCATGGAAGAGCTGGAAACTCCAGTGTTTATTGGAAATATTGTAAATATTACGAAAGAAAATGTATCTTGGCCAGAGCAGGGAATGAAAATATGGTCGTTTCTGCAGAGGATTTACAGTTCCTTCTGGAATGCAGGAGGAAAATGGGCAGGGAAATGTGAATCCTTGAATCCCAGGATGGTTCAAGTTGGAAAAGATCTCTAAGACGATCGAGTCCAATCACCAAGCCATCACCACCACCCCGTTCACCACTGAACCCTGTCCCCAGGTGCCACCTTCACCCATTCTTTGAACACTTCCAGGGACGGTGACCCCACACCACCCTGGACAGACTTTTCCATGCTTGACATCCCTTTCCATGAAGGAATTTTTCCTGATTTCCAATCTAAACATCTCCTGGCACACCTTGAGGCTGTTTCCTCTCCTCCTGTTGCTGCTGAAGATCTGGAACCAGGGACAGAGGTAACTTTAGCAGATAAACAATTCCAGTGGTTGACCATTCCACATCCTCAGCCAGAGGGAGCCTTTGGAATTCCCTGATTGCCAAATCCAAGGAGTTCTGACACTGCCCAGTACCAGAGCTTGGGTTTCCAGGGTTTATCTTTGAAATCAGGAGGCTCTTCTGGCTAAAAGGAGAGCTCTCATTATGAGCTTGGCCAATTAAACTATTTGTGTCTCCAAAAGGAAATAGCCCAAAGCCCGAATGCCTGGTGGCTGATCAGGTTCCACAGGGCTCTGGCACAGGCAGCAAAACCTGCAGCAATCCATGGGATCAGAGCATAATTTGGGCTGGAAAAGACCTTTCAAGGTCACTGAGTGCAACCATAAACCAAACACTGCCGAGTCCCACCAAACCATGGCCCTGTTGTCACAGGAACCTGACCCAGGCTGGCAAACCAAGGCTCCCCACTCCCAGCAAAGTTATTTCTTACAAATCCTGTCTTATTCATGGCAAAATGGAGGGGGATGAACTGCAAACCACCTGTAAATAGATTTTTAAATGTTGATGGAATGCACTCAGCAGTCAGGTGGGAACAGGATGGGTTGAGGAGGTGCCACATCCACGAGGAGATGAGGGCTGGGATGCTCCTCACACACCACCCTTGGGGAAATAAAACTGTTTTAACATAAAAGTTGAATGTGAGACACTCCAGGGACTTCCAAACCCCTCCAGGACCCTCAGGCAGCCCCGGCAGTTGGAGTTGTGTTATTGTGGAAGGAAATTTCCCAATGCTGGAGTTGTCAGCTTTCATTTCTGCTCCTGGCCTTGACACACGGGTTGTCTCAGGAATTTATTTGACTGACAGATGTCCAACCCAAAGGAAGCCCCGTGGATCTCCCCAGCTGTGAGTCTGTGAGTTCCTTGCCGTGCTGCACGGCAAAAATTCCATAATAAAATGAAATGAGTAAATTCCTTTCAAACAAACACTCTAAGCGAGCATTCCCTGTATTTTAACATGAAATATTTCATCTCTTAAAACTTGTTTCTGTCGGTGTTAAGTCTAACTTTTGGGTCTAAACTCGTTTTCATTGCAGTATTAAATATAAATCAATCAGCTCCCTTTTTTTGTAGAAACATCTGCTTTTTTATTATTAGAAATGGCAATAATAATAATAATAATAATAATAATAAAGAATAATTTGCTGCAATATTGCAAATTTTATTATCTCGGAGTCTCCTTCCAAAGTTTGGAAGTGCAGTTGGAGTTTCTGAGTCCAGGGCAGAGGGGAGCAGGTTATTAAAGAGGATGAATATAAATCAGGGTTAATTCAGAAACTGAGAGCAGGTTATGGGTAAGGGATTTCTGAGCTTTGAGCTTTAGAGAAATAGGAAATTGTACATATAAATACATATATTTATATCTATCTCCATGTAGGTGTAATTAAATGTACTCATGGAGACTCCAGAGGAAAAATACAATGTCCATTGAAATGTCAGGGGAAACCAGAGAATATTTATTTACATCCTGCAAAAGGGAAATCTGCCATTTGAAAGGAAGCTGAGGCTCCTGTGCTTCTTAATTTCCATGGTCATTCCTCACTTCTCCTGGATAATCCACCCAGAAACCCAACTCCAAGGGCTGTTGCCAGCACTCCAATGGTGTTTATGGCACTTTGTCCTTGAAATCCCAGCACTCTGCTGGTGGAACGAGGTGAGGATTGCCTGGACAAACCCCTCGGAATAATGGGATAAGTGGGAAGGATTTATCTGAACAGGAAATTCTCATTTTCTCCTTGTGTGGCTGCTCTTCTCATCCATCCCCAGCACAACCAGCAGCTCCGAGGCTTCCAGCTCTGCCCTGCTCCACCCCTGCTCTCCAGGATATTTCTGGGATCTCTTTTCCCACTGCTTTCATGGGAAAGGAGCGCTAAACACCCTCTGGCAAAGGTGTCTTGTGCTGGAGTAGGGAAAACGAGATCCAGCAGGTTTTTTGGGAGAACCCAGCAGCAAAATCAGAGCTAGACTTCAATCCTTCAACACTTGCAGTGTTGTGCGTCTGGAGCTGGCAGAGGATTTGTGTGGTTGCGAGCAGACAAATTATGAGCAGATTCGTGATGATTGTGAGGGTGCAGATCTGTGGGAATGGATGGGATCCTATTTCCTTCTCTTCCCGCTGAAAGCAGCAAAAATAACTCCAGGATTATCTGTTCCTGCTTCTCAGGGCAGCAGAGGAAATGTCAAAGTTTGGAAGTGTGACAGAAATGGGGGAAAACTCTAATTCAGAAGGTGAATGAGAACAGTCCCGAGGTTTTATTTAAGTCGGGCTTAATATTGAAATTAAATTATTTAAATCAAACAACTTCCAAAGGCAATCTCCTGAACGTGGGGATTCATCCCACTGACTTTGGAATATTTTCATAGTCAAATACTTGATTTAAATTTGAAACTTAGTATGGAACAGTTTTGGTTGGAAGGCACCTTAAGAACCATCCCATCCCACCCCTGCCATGGGCAGGGACACCTCCCACTGTCCCAGAGTGCTCCAAGCTGGCCTTGGACACTTCCAGGGATCCAGGGGCAGCCACAGCTTCTCAGGGGATTCCACTGCAGCCCCTACCCACCCTTAGAGGGAAGGAGAAGGCAGATCCACGGAGCCATCAGGTGCCCTGGCCCAACTTCTCCCAGGTCCAGGTGGCTGAACCCCAGAGGTGACACCAGTCCCTTCTGAGCTGGGAACCTCCATGGATCAGGAGTCACCTCTGGAGACAGAACAGCCAACAGAGAGCATTGAAATGTGGCTGGAACTGCCCCATCACAGCCCTGAAAACTGAATTTTCCAACACTGAACACCTGAAAATGGAAACAAACCTCAGAACTGTGGCTTTTCTGATTTTTCTTTTTCTCTTTTATTTTGTGTCTTCTTCTTACATACAAACAAGAATTTCTTCTTCTTTTTTTTTCTTTTTTTCCCTACTTTTTTTTTTCCTTTTTTTCCCCCGTTTTTTTTTTTTCCTTCCCTTTTTTAAAAGCGAGCAGGATAAAATACCGGCCTGTGCCGAAGGCCTGGCTGCTATATTTAACTCAGACAAACACGTAACAAATCACTATTCTGCAGAAAGAAGGCACACCTCAGAGGCTGGGGTTTGTTTTTTTTTTTCTCCTTTTTTTTTTCTCTTCAGACCTGGACATAGAGACCACAACCCTCTAAATAATCCTCCAGAAATAAACCAATGAAATGTTCCTCTGACAACAGACACGGCATTATACCTGCAGCTGGTAAATGTTTCCACAGTCCAACCACCTTTCCTTCTCGTTTCCAGTAAAAATTTGCTCCCAGGGGATGGAGGCAGCAGTTGGATTTTAATTACTTTTCTGCAATAACGTGGAATGGAGAGTTGCAATTTTATTTTTTTTAACGCTGCTGATGGATTCTCATTTTTCTCTCTCTGGAAGGGAAGGACAGAGGAGGGTTGGCAGCAAAGGCCCTGTGGAGAACCATCCCCGGTGTCTCTCAGTCCCTCATGTTTTGCTATTCCCTGCAGTCCAGAGACACGGAATATTGGGAATTCAGTGAGGATTCCAGGGAACATTGCAGCACTGCTGGCTCAACCCTTCAGACCAAACTCCCAGTGAAGCTTGGTGGTTACAGCCCCTTCCTTCCCTAGAATTCAAACTCCAGGAGCCAGGAAACTTGGGAATACTTCCCCCATCCCTGGGAGTGTCCAAGGCCAGGTTGGATGGAGCTTGGAGCACCCTGGGAGGTGTTGCTGCCCATGGCAGGGTTGGAACGGGATGATCTTTAAATCTCTTCCAACCCAAACCGTTCCATGATCCCATGTGGGGAAAGTTGCCCAGCCCTGAGGTGGTTTTGGGGTGTCACTGGTGGGCACTGCAGAGAGGAATTCAGTTTTTGAGGGAAAAGAACAGTTGTGTATCTTTGAACCCACCTGGATTTCATGGAGGAAAGTGCAGGGGACCCAACCAATGTTGGCTTTTCCTGACGGAAGATCCCGACCCAGCCCTGCTGCCGCTGCCTGAAGCTGACAGCAGAAATCCTGATTTCCTGAGGGAAAGAAATCCCAGTTGTCGTACTGCAGTAGTATTTGGAGGTGTTCTGAGAATGAAACAACTTAAAAACTCAGAATTTGGGGTATTTCCTCAGATCTCTCTTTTCCCTCCTCGAACAGAGCCCGTTTTCTGCAGCTCCGAGAGGTCGCTGCTGCAGGAGCCTCTGGATGTGATTCCAAAGCTCCCTGGAAATGCCACCTTCGCTGCAGCATCTCTGAAGGACATCCAGCCCAGAGATTTATTTTCCCTCAACAAGGTTGATTTGGCTTCCGCCCAGGGCTCAGCCTTTTCCCCGGACTCCTCGGATCTTGCTGGTGTTGCCCCCTTTTCCTGCCCTCCTGTGTTCACAGCTCTGCTTCGGGCTGCCCTCAGGAACCTCTCCCTGCCCTGACTGGTCTGTCCTTCATTCCAGAGCATTTTCCTGAGGGAATTAGGGTTTGGATCATTTCATCCCCTCACTCCTGGCACATCGAGGATTTTTTTTAGATCTAATTCCTGTTATCAGCATTTACATCCGCGTTTTATCCCTGCAATGGGATAAAATACATTAAAAAACCCCTGCTGGCTTTGGGCAGGAGGATATTTATTTAAGCAAGCTGAGTTCCATATTTTGGTTGAATAATTACAACCTTTTTCTCTTGCATCCATTTACTGAACCCTATTATTTTCTGCCACTGAAGCCCAAAAAAGTATTTACACAGCCCAGTGCTCCTCAGGCTAAACACGGATGGGATGCTCAGCCATGGGAATCAGTGCAAAAATCCTTGATTTTTCCTTTTCTCAATGATTTTTGAATCAAGGCTAAATAGAGTTGGAAGGGCTGAGGGAAGCAGAGAGATGTTTCTTGTCTTTAATGTGCAGAAAGTTTGGATCTCTTCCTCAATCCAGGGGAAAGGACCAGAAGTAGGAACATACTTTGGTTTGCAGTTTATTTTTCTCTGCTTTCCCTTCCCTAATTCAAACAAACCCAGCCTTTTCTTTGATGGGTGCTCTTCCATCCAGGGATGGGATTTCTCTGGAATCTCCCTGCTGCTGGATGTGGGTGGTTCCCAGACCCATCAGGAGATGCTGGAGTGACACCAACTCCCGGGCCACTCATTTCTTCATCAAGGTTCTTAAACAAACAAAGAATCAGGGCTGAAAAGTGAAAATTTAATTATCTGTTCATTTCTGAAGCTGCTCTTGAATCAAGAGCTGCGAAAATGGGGGGAAATGATACAATTAAATTTAAAAGTGTAGAATGTCAGTTTTGGAAGGAGGATCCCTTGATGTGGCTTGAAGGTAGCAGTGTGTGAGTCCAGAGATATCCTGGCTTAATCTGCATTCCCAAACAGAATTATGGCCACTTTCCTCTTTCACTCGCTGGTAGTTTTCCATAGGTTCTGTCTGGTTCCATTTGGGAAGTGGAGGGAAATCCCTGACTGGAGATTCACCTGGAACTATAAACACTTTTGCTCCCATCCCTCTGCGAATCAGGATGGTGTTTAAATGAGATTATTTAAGTTTTTGATTACTTTGATTACACCCTTCTGATTGTGCTGGTGTCAAGAATCGTGTGCTGCTGCTGCTAAAACTCTTAAAACCCTCCAAAATGGTACAGGAACCTTCCAGAAATAAAACTTGTCTTTTTTTTTTTTTCCTTTTTAACTTTTCTGGGGTCATTCCTGAATCCCTTAACCAGGGACTAGAGGTGCCCTCACGTGGTGTTCTCTGTGCTCCTCTGGAATTACAATCCCATACAAACATGATTACCTGACGCTGGTTTCTGTGAAGTCACTGATCTGAATTTCTTTATGTTTTTTTTTTTCTCTTTAATACAAATCATTTATCAATGCAAATTTCAGGTGGCAGCATTACCAAAGCCTCCAGAGGATGCTGTAAAATGGAGTATGAAACATCAATTAAATATTAATTAAATATTTCAGCAGAAAAATTAATTTCATCAATTAAATATTTTCATCAATTAAATAATTCATCAATCAAATATTTTTCCACTGCCTCCCATCAGCACCCAGCCACAAGAGGTGTTTTCCACCCAAGTTCTGCCCAGTCCATAAAGGATGTGTCAGGAGCTCCCTTGGGACGTGGGCAAGGAGAGCAGGAAATTTGCATCCTCAGCTTCTTTTTCTCTGATTCTTCTTTTTCCCTGTTTTTGCACCTGACTGAGTGATGGGCTATGGAATGTTCCCTGCCAGGGCATGGGGTGGAATGGGATGGGCTTCAGGTCCCTTCCAGCCCAAACCATCCAGGGATTTTATGATTCTGGGTGTCCAGCCCATGGGTCCAATCCCTTTGTAGGTGTAAAACACAAGAATTCAGATTTTCAGGGCCTCAGAGGGGTGGGGGAACCCCTCCCAGCACCACTGGGGGCCATTATTTCCCCTTGGTATTGATCCTTTTGGTCCCAACGCCATAAGGATCAGATTTATGGCTTTGTTTCACAAAAAAATATTGAATTATTTCAGGGGGAGAGGGAAGTGTTCATAATCAGGAGCTTTTTCCCCCTCTTCTGTTGTCAGCATTTCATGGAATTATGGATTGGTTTGGGTTGGAAAGGACTTTAAGGATCATCCCATCCCACCCCTGCCATGGGCAGGGACACCTTCCATGATCCCAGGTGGCTCCAGCCTGGCCTTGGGCACTTCCGGGGATCCAGAGGCAGCCACAGCTTCTCTGGGAATTCCATCCCAGCCCCTCCCCACCCTACAAGGGTAGGATTTCTCCCCAAAATCCCATCTCACCCCACCCTCTGACACTTTGAAGCCACTCCCCGTGTCCTGCCGTGTCCCACATTTTCATTTCCATCTGCACACGCACTCCCACAAATCCATAAACACATAAACAAATATTGGGTTTGCCCAGCTCTTAAAAATGTTCTGCATCTGCTGGAGAAGCCACATTTCCCAGCAGCTGGAGAGAAAACACATTAATATGAGATCAAATATTTGGCTTGTCCAATGCAAGATGTAATTACATTCACTCGAGCGCTCTTACACCCGGGAAAGAAACCAGAATTAGGGGGAAAAAAGTCATTTTTCAAAGGTGTTTTCATGTCTATCCTGGGAGGGGGAAAAGCACATGTGGGGAATTTTCCCTAAATAGAACGATCTGCTTCTTTTTATGTACTAGATCTGAAATTTCTGATGCCGCAGCTCAAGTCCTGTAATTATAAAGGAAGAAATACGTTTTTCACCTCGTTAGCACACGTGGGGTTGGTGGAGCAGCTTCTTCGCTCAGGAGTGAAAAAACTTTTTTAGAGAAACACCCAAAAATAGAGGAGGAAATATTCTGGCTGCTCTGTGATCCCTGGCAGACCCCACCTCGTGGTTGGGTTTGCTCCTAAATCCATTTAACCACGTGGGGGATGAACCCTGCTGAGGACAGGGTGGGGGCTCTTTCCTGGGAGAGCTGAACCTGGAATACTCAGGACGGATGGAAAGGGAGGCAGGAGCAGCTGCAGTGCCCAACCCATGAAATGAGAGCTGACCACAGCCAAAAAGTGCTCAGAGGGAGCCCAGTCCTGAGCAAAATTGGTAAAAAATTGCCATTATTGCTTTTTTGGGAGCCCACTCTCCAAAGCTGCTTAGACTCAAGTTTAGTCTGAGCAGCTTTGTGGGTTTTTAATGCTGATAAAATTTCCAGCTTTCCAAAAATTAAGCCCAGGTTTAATCACCTTCCTGGGAAAGCTCGAGACAGGTGAGATGAAATAGAGCAGAAAAAGCAGAATTTGACTTTCTGGGTTATTTCTTCCCTCCACATCACCTTCCCTCAGACCTCAGCATTCCGGTTTGATCCATGGCTCTCATCATCTCTGCTATGGAGCAGCAACAGGAATGGTTTTGATTTTCCAACATTTTTTTGGGGGCCAAATTTTGCCAGCTTAGAAGTTCCAACTTCATCCTTTGTGTAACTTCATTCAAAGCCAAGGAGATTTGGATGAGGACTCGATTTGTCCCTGAGGATTCAGATCAATTTCAAACAAGCCTTGGAGATGTGTAACTCAATCTTTTGAAAAAGAAATAATTTATTAAAAAATTTTTAACTGATTTTCTTTCAGCTTAAATAATTGATTGGCCTTCCAGAATTACCCAGCTATTTTTTGCATGTCTGATCTGCCCTGGTGGAAATTCCAGCACTCCTCAGAAAGGGAAATAAAGCCTGGGAATTGTCAGTGATTTCGAACTTCTTTTGTTTGTTGAACAGGTAAACCCAGTTAAAACCAGTCCTAAAACTGGACTAAACTCCCTCTGCACACACTTAATTGAAGTGTGTAAAATGCAGAAATAAAGCAGGAGAAAATTTAGGGTGATCTTCAGTTGTGGCTGCCACTGATGGACAATTAACAGCCCCTCTGCTGGAATTTCTTAATTGTCTGCTTACAAAAGAACTTAATTGCTCAGTCCTGTCACTGCAGAGCTTCCGAGATTTCCTTGGGATGTGCCCTTTCCTCTGCTCAGGGCAATTTCTGCCACGCAAAGCAAAATTCAGCCTTGTAGGGGCATCCTGGATCTGGGGTATTTTTTGGGATTGGGTTTTTGGTGGTGGGTTTTTGGTTTTCTTGCATTTGGTTTGGGATTTTTTGTTTGTTTGTTTTATTTTATTTTGGGGTTTTGCTTTGGTTTGGTTTTGGGGGTTTTTTTGGTTAGTTTGTTTTGGGGTGAGGGGTTTTTTTGTTCTTTTCTTTGGTTTTTTGGTGGTTGTTGTTGTCAGACCACGATGAGGTGGAAGACTTTGGTCCTGACATCATTCACCTGCAGGCTTTGGTGCTAAAATCAGCCCCAGACTTGTTTTATTCTGTATTTCCCTATTGATCTTTTGGGTTTTTATTTGTTATTTTCCATCTGGCAGCTCCAGCACTGAAGGTGCTTCCTCCACTTTCCATTCTTTGCTGAAGTCAGTCCCAACTTCCAGTTTCTCCTCTGTGTTTTCTTTGCATCCTGATGCTTTTGGGAACGAGCCAAATTCCCAGTAAAGCCACCCAAACCTGTGCCCTGATCCCCCTGAGCTGGCCCAGCCCAGGCACTTTGGGCTCGGAGTCTGCCCAGGTTTTATTTTAAACCAGAACTGTCTGAGACAGAATTGAAAAATCCCAAAATCCCATGGAGGACTCGTTTCCAAACCCTGCAAAAATAATTGCAGCTTCTTGAAAACACTAAAAAGTGGTTTCCAAAGTGAAGCTGGAGATGGGACACTCTATAATCAAGCAATGATTCAATGAAATTTGACCTCAGCCTAATATATTTTGTCAACCTTTTTAGTTTTTAAACCATGTCTGTGGCTCTTTCCCGCTGTCCGAAATACCAAAATAGCCCGCGAGGGTGGCGGTTCCTGACAGGTCCATGGCGCTGAGGGAGGCCTGGCCCTGCTGCCTGGTTTTTCTGTGGATTCCCATTCCCTGGGATGTGCAGTTGTATTTATTTGGTGTCACAGTGCACTCCCAGCTCGGGGGGGAGCCACAGGTGCTGTGCTGGGAGAGGGAATCTCCTCACCTCGATGTGAAGGCCACAGAATTTCACAGCCTGGGGCCTGTAACGAGGCCAATGAGTTGGGTTTAGCCAACAGCCATGGGCTGAGACGGGGTTTAAATTAGATCAGAGAGGAAGAACCCATTGAAAAAGTCAGTTTTTCCATTTTTACCTTCCTTTTGGCTTTAATTAGTTGGTTTTATGCCTTTCTCCAGTGGACTAAAAAGCTTCTTTTAGGGGATATTTCATTCCCTTTATGTGCCATGGCAGCACAAGTGGCCTCACCTGCACTGGCTTTAATCTCTCTGCTCTGGTTAAAATGACAAATCAGAAATCTGCTGCTAATTTCAACCTTCATCCACCTCACACTGAGTTTTAGAGCTTGGCATTATTGTGATGTAATCAAGCTTGAGCTTCTGCTTGGCAAATTACAGAAATTCAACACTTTAAATTTTCTGCTGGGAACTTTTTCCTTCCCAAGTTTCAAACCTTCTGATGCCTCTTTAGCCCCCCTTTCATTTCTCAGCTTTTATAATGCTCTACATCCCTGAGCTTTGCTTTCAGAACATTCCATATTGCAAGGAGTGCGACCTTTGTGGGTTTTAGAGATTCCTAAATCTCTATTATGCCTTGCCAAAGTGTCATTAGCTCAAAAAAAAACCCCCTGTCAACAAGAAGGGACAACAAAATATTTGGGTTTGGCAGGATGTTTGTGATGTTCACCAATTCCAGATTAGAAATTCAGGGATGTTTCATGATTCTCCTTTAATTGTACCCTGATTAAAATTTCCATTTTCCAGCTCTTTTTGAACGATGAGAGAAACTCATCTCTTCCTTGAGGAGAGAAAATCTGGATTCTTACTTTGGGACATGGATAAATCACTTAGACAGAAAGTGTTTGACCTTTCGAGATGATTAAAATTAAGACAGCTCTGTCTGCAAGTGCTCCGCTCAGATTTTCTCTCTTGATTCATTCATAGATAAATTTACTTTAAACACTTCTTAGTTTCTCTCCCTCCCCCTCCCAGCTTTGCAAGGCTTCCCTCATTCATTTTTAAGAACGTTTATTCAGAGAAGCCAGGCTCTCTTTTCACTCTGAGCTGGCCTTTTGCTCATTTTCTCACTTGGTAATTTTTGCACTCATAACGTGAGGTACATTTTTATAGCAAAACCATTTTATTCTCCAGATCTCCATCTGCCTTCCCAGGCTCTCCAGATTTTCCTTCTCCTCTCAATATCAAATGTTCCCTTATTTTCTTTCCAAGGTCCTGTTCTCATGTCCCTCCTGGGGAATTATTTCCCGTCCATTGTTGTATTTCTGACCCAATTCAGTCTCTCCAGAAGTTCTGCACTTGTGGGGCTCTCCCTGTCCCTCCCCATCTCCAAGCTGTCCCCATCCAATCCTTCCAACAATTCCTGGACTTCTGTGGGACTTTCACACAAAGCTTTAGACAGGGACTTTAATTTTTTTGAACATGTTACAAATTTTAGATACACAATTCTACATATTTATTTAGACAGGGACTTTAATTTTTTTGAACGTTACAAATTTTAGATACACAATTCTACATATTTCTTTAATTTTCAAGTGTCTCGAGATGTGTCCAGACCCCTGAAAAATCTCCAACTTCAGATTTCCAGGGCTGATAACACCCGAAGGCCAAATTCTTTGTTTGCTTTTTGCCTTTTTCTTATTTATCACCTCTGACTTTTCCTTCCACGCCCCCACTAAAATTGCAAAGTACATTGAGCCCAAAATCACTCCAGAACATCAACTTGAGTTGTGGGTAACCTTCACTCTGCCAAATCCCTCATTTCTCCCTCATTTTGAGTGAAAGGATGGGGAAAATGCCCATTAGAGCTGAGCATCCCACCCTAAGTGACCATTTGGGCAGTGAATACAAACAAAACATGTCCTGCTCCCTGAGGAATTGCACAGAGGAATGCCAGGCACAAATCAAATTGGAATATTTATTCCCCGGAGTGCATCAGCACAGTCCCTCCTGCTCTGCTTGTGATCCATTTTTGGAGGTGCTTTTCATGGTAAGAAAAGCTTTACCTGGGTCACGAGTGACACGGACTCCTCACAATCCCAGTTTTGCCTGGATAATCTATATGGAATTGTAATTTATGGCACAAACGGGTTCCTACTCTGGACCCCAGCAAGGTGGAGAGCACGGGCAGGGATCCCATGGGCTGGGTGGTGCCGGTGGGCTTCGCAATATTGGCAGAAAATGCCAATTATTTTCCATAATCAGACACGTCTGAGGGAGACACTGACAGAGAGGACAGGATTTGGGTTGATCCCCCTCAAATCCAGCAGGATGCCATTCCTAAATCTCCTGCCCTTTCCTCGAGGCCTTTGGCTGTTGTTCCCCTGGCCTGATGCTCTGAGTTTCCCACTGCTGGCATTGGTGCTGGGGGTATAATTTGGAGCTGGAGAGCCTTGAAACCATTGAACTGGTGGAAGTAAATTGCTTGGAGCACTGTGAAAATATCATCGAGGCCGTGTGGTTTCTAAACTCCTTTTCACTGCACTGTGCTCCTGAATTATTTCCAGCTGCTTCCAACCGCTCCTTGTTGCCTTGCAGTAGGAAATGTGCAGATCCTGCCCCGGTCAGGTGCTGATTGTGTGCTTGGAGATAAGAAAAGATCTCCCAAAGCTCTGCTGTGAACTGTTATTAATGGTATTCCTTGGATTAATTATCATTTTGTGTTGGGAAATGGATTTACTTCGGTTTATTTGATGTTTATTTCAGAAATGCTGAGCATCAGAGCACAGGTAAAGCTTCTTCCCACTTTATCCCTGAATCAGTGGAGGTTTCCAGGTGACTTGGACACTTCTCCCACGCAGCACAGAGTTTTCCTAAAACTTCCCACGGAACAGGCAGCTGAATTTGGGGCTGATGCAAATTCCAGAGTTCTCAGAGGCAGAGCTGGGGATGCTCCATCCCTTCAGGAAGCTGCTGCCCCAAACATTAATCCTGTCCTGTCCTGGCACTGACAAAGCTGAACATGGAGCCATGGAAAAGAATAAAATTCCCTCTGCTGACAGAGACCTGGGAACAGCTACAGAAACCCAACCTCGCCTTGGCTGCCACGAGCCAAAGCCAGAGAGGATTCAGGCTCTGCCTCGGAGTATTTTAAGCTTAGACCAGACTTTGTTTTGATGTATTTTCATGATAACCTGAAGGGAAAAACACGATGAGCTGAGGGTGTGAAGTGAGCAGGGTTAAATCACTTCACTGGATGTCATCTCACCCTTTCCCCCATGCAAAACTTCCACGTGTGAACTTATTTCCAGAAAACTCCTGTCAGTAAACGTCTAATGAGAATACACCAGCTCTCCTTCGCTGCTGCTCTATTACCTCCAAAAATAGATTGTTTTTAACTTTTATGAGAGCTTAACTCGTCCTAGCTGGATGCAAATAAATGCCAATGATAATAGGAAAAGGCCTGTTAATTGATTTTAAATACTGGTGGTCTTGAGTGGTGCCAGAATTAATGACAACGATCGTATATTTCTGCAGCCCTTTTCATCCCAGAGCTCCTCACAGAACAACTTCCAAATTATTCCGAGAGAAGAGAAGCCAAACGTTGGCTTTTACACACAGCAAAGCTGCAACAGCACTCCAGGATGGTTGGGAGAAGGGATTACTGATGCTGGAATTTGTCCAGGTTCCTTGGATTTGCACACTGTTACAATATTTGCTGGATTTTTGACCACAGATAACCATCTGCAGTGCCTGTCTGCTGCTCTGCTCCAGGCTGAGGGTCAAAAATAGCTGCCCAGGGTGATATTTTAGCAAGCAAAGCCTGCAGGGTATGAATAGATGGTGAAAGGCTCTGCTCTCCCAAACCAGTAAGGACAGGTTTGCAGTTTCAGGAGTTTTAAAGTGGTTGGAGTCCTCAGGACTTGTTTGTACCACGGGCAATTTCAAACAGCCCTCCAAGACGGGCTCGGCCTCTCGGTCATCTGTTCCGTTTTCCTAAACAAAAAGAGAAGGTGGCAGAGTTGTTTGTTTCAGGATTTCTCAATAATTCCCTAGGGAATCATTATCCTGGGAACACAAGCTCCTGGATGTGTGGTGTTTGTAGGGACAAGCAGAAGGGGCTCAGCTCCCTTTTTCCTTCTCCTATTTTCCTGCTCTGGGTTTGTGCCCTGCGTGGATGTCCCTGCCTTCCCCTGCACTGCTGGTGGCACTGAGAACTCCAGATCTGTGATCCCCCAAAGGGGGATTTTTCCTGATCTAACAGGTGAAGGCTTTACAGCTCCTCCCTCCTGGTGATGGGGTTGGTGCCCAGCAGCGTGGGGTCACTTCCCATCCTTGGACTGCGGCCTCAAGGTGCCCCGTGCAGGTTTGGAGAGTCCTGGTGGGATTTTAACTCCTAAGGGTTGGTCCCCCCATTCTGCTCCTGCAGAGCACCACCCCCCCTTCCCCCCCAGTGATCCCTTAATTCCAGTCACACCAGCACTGGGCGCCTCAAACCTGCACACACCCTGCGTTTTCCAAATATTATGTTCATTAAATCCTTCCTTTTCTGCTGGATTTTCCTTATTGGATGGGAAAAAATTCCCAGCAATCTCCACTGAATAACACAACACTGCTCCACAACTGGAGAAAAGGTGTGGAATTCCACCAGAGCAGGTTTTTAACTGGTGTAAAAAGGCAGAATTCCCTTGGCTCTTCTGTTCAGACTCCCCAGTTATGGATTTCAGCCACACAATTCCCTCCACTTCTTCCAAGGATTGAAAAAAAGTGACAGTGAGCATGAGGCAGAGCCAGGCTCTTCCAAAGGGTCTGATCCTCCTTCTGCACTGCTGTTTATTTGGACAGCCCCTTATCTCCCTGAACAACTCTGCCGGGACCTCGCCCCCCCAGAGGGCAGCTGTGACCTCACCGATGGCCACTCTGCTTCCTGAGGACTTTAACCCCTGTCAGGACCAGTTATAAATTCACAGGGTTACCCTGAAAACTCCTGAGGTGCCCCAACTTTCTGTTCATAGAAGAAAAATTGTGTTTTCCCTGCCTTGTTGATGCTCACTAAACAAATCATGAGCAGCCAAATGAATCCGTCTGTGCAGGCACCAAATAAAAATGTTGAATTCTGTGTGCCCCGGGATGTTGAGGGTTTAAAATCCTAAATATATTTGAGCTTTGCTTTTTTCCCTGCAGCTTGGGGAGGGTGAATTGTGTAGAATCACCTTGATAAGGGCATGCCCAGAGCATCCCTGACCCAGGAATATTAAAATGTCAGAGCCATCCACTCACCACTGTTGAAGAACGAGGGATCATGGCTTGGGAATCTCCCAGGCTCTGGATTTTCCAATCATTTCCAATGGGAATGACACAGTTTTACATTCCCAGCTGGGCTGTGAGGAGCTGGCTCAGTGGTATTTTGCATTATTCCAATTCCTGTCCTGTGAAGCTCCTCTTGGACAATGAACACCTGAAAAACAAACAAACAAATAAATAAATCACACCTAATCACAAACAAACAAACAAACAAATAAATAAAAACACACAGTTCACCTGGAAGGTTGGAATTGCATTTCAGAAATTCCAGCCCTTTGTTGTTCTGGCAACATTTCCCCTTTCTATCATCCTGAAAAGATCTGCAAAATATTTTTAAAAATCATTTTTTTTTCCACTTATACACCAAATATGAGTTTATTTCGAACACAAATGATCAACTTCTGCAGCCTACAAGGAATTTCTCACCAGGTAAAGGAGGGGACAGGATGTTAAGATTTTTTGGGCTGATAGAGGCAAAGGAGTTTTCCCTTTGCTTGTGCTCTGTGCTTTTGTAGCAGCCCATGATCCCATCATCCCAGTGTATCTGTGATCCAAGAAAAGATTTTTTCTTTAATTCTTGCATGACTCAAATAGAAATTCAAAGCGGGAAATCTTCTGACAGTGCTCTGCAGTTACAGCTCCCACTCAGAGGACAAAGTCCCAGAAGAAAATGGTCAAAATGTGTTTTTATAAACCTTTTGTCATTCCTATAACTCCACAGGCATTGTCATGGAATCATGGAATGATTGGGTTGGAAGGGGCCTTAAAAATCACCTTATTCCAACCCCCGTTTTGCCCATGTTTTGTTTAAAATAAATTGGGTTTGTCCGGGTCAACAGGTGGGTAAAAAATCAGAGGAGGAACCACAGAAATCTGAAGTTGAAGTGGGATTTGTCTGGGATTTATTTGACATTCCCAGCTCTGCTCTTTGCTGGGTTCCTGAAGAAA
>NW_008235987.1:1947741-1959953 GCF_000691975.1 Corvus brachyrhynchos
TCCAAACTCCCTGGTTGCTTTGGGAGTCAAATTTTAAATGTAAAACTCTGATTTTCCATGAGATTTTGGTGCGAAGTCAACTCCAGAACAGCTTGGAGGGGAATCCTGGCCTTTGGTTTGGAACTCTGGCCATGAGTGGAGGGTGCTATTCCTGAATGTGCAAAAGCAACTGCAGCTGCTTTCCAAGAGCCCCTGGAATGGGAATACCCAGTGTTGGTGCAACTGGAACATCCAGTGTTGGTGCAGCTGGAACATCCAGTGTTGGTGCAGCTGGAATATCCAGTGTTGGTGTAGCTGGAATATCCAGTGTTGGTGCAACTGGAATATCCAGTGTTGGTCCAACTGGCTCCATCTGGGAGTCTTCATTTCCAATGGCAGTGGAAAACCATGGAGAGGTCTCCTGGGGAACTGGATGGAATGTCATGGCAGGGATGATATTAACCCTTGCCACTGCTCTATGGGGAATTTCCAGTCATGGCTGAACTTTGCTAGGGAATGATTCCAAGATTTTGGAAAATGCCACTTCTGCCGCCCCTGATTTTCCCAGGGGAGCAAGGGAAACTGTGGAAGCTGCTGCTGAGTCTGTTCTCCTGCATCCCAGGGCAGGGAGCTGAAGGGGAAATCAGTCCCTGCTCAGTGCAGGATTTAATGGGATTGGTGGGAGGAAAAGGCAGGGAATGGGAAAGGCTCCCTTGCAAGGACACAGCACCAGGGCCAGGGAGGGATGGGGAGAAAATCACACTGAAACACCAATGCAAAAACCTAATTTAAACATTGAAACTCCTGCTTCTTTTCTAGAATTAAACACAGGATTAGGGATTTAAACGCACTGGGAATTGGGTCAATAATTCACATGTTTAAACAAAGAATGGAGACTGGTTTAATTTCACTTTAATGTGAAAGAAATGTGGTCAGTGAATCTGGATTATTCCTATTTAGGTGCTAAGGAATGGTTATAAACCTGCTTTAAAATTCAGGCCTTAAGAAGTCCCATCCTTTAAAAACCCCACACTTCTTCCACGTGTTGGACCTAAAGGATTTCACCGATAATTAGGGATCCTCAGTGGGAGGGATAAATCTGGGCACAAAACTCAAGATTTAAGCAAATTCTCTCTGTTTCAACTGCGATTTCTTGTGAATTACAGACAAAATTCTCTGCTGGAGTAGGAACCATTCTGTGTACGACTTTTATTGAAACAGCTCTCCCGCAAAACCAAAACAACACCCCCCAGCACCCCAAGAGGAACAGCTTCACGAATTCTTCCTGTGGATAAATGTGACGAACAGCCCATGCACGGCTCCAGGAGCATGAACGGGGTGCAGCATGCAGAGCTGCGCTGATCCCCTCGGCCAACCCAGCCAGGGAGCTGAAATATTGACTAGGAAATGGAGCTCAGAGGCAGAAATGAGGCTTGTTAAAAGCGTTTGGGGGCAGCCAGTGGGTCCTGTCCAGCCCTGCAGCCACCCCCAGCCACCCCCTGCCCGAGCCTGCAGCTTTGCTGTCATTAATAAAGCCCAAAGCGAGAGGTGGGGCCACATGTGGTGTCAATACACTTTAATTAAGTGTAATAATTCCCCTTTTCCTGAGGTGGACGTGCTAAGACAGATTTCTCTGCGGAGATTTATGCCTGGCCGAGGATTTCTCGGCTGTCCCCGTGCGCTGTGCAGAGCATCAGTGCCCTCTTTGGGAACACCGGGATTCTGCAGGACGGGGCTTCGAGCGCTTCCACACGTCCACTTTCCACAGGGTTTTGGAGTTTTGCTCCCCCTGGAGCAAAGACCCTTTTCAGTTTGAGCTCCTTCACGTAAAAAACGTAGGAAAAGCTCCAGCTGGGCTTCAGTGACTCTCTGAGAATCCATAATCGGATCAATAATTAAACTGTGAGACCATCCTGGGTGTGTTTTAATTCATGGTGAGTCTTTTGTCAGGCTGGGACATCCTGGGGTGGAACAAAATCATGGTCAGACCTTTTATCTGAGCTCACTTTTCTCTGTCACCTCACCTGAGACGAGCCACAAGCAGGGAACCCACCTGGTTTCAACTGCTTTGGTCAAATTTGGGTGGAAAAG
The DNA here is from genome assembly GCF_000691975.1 of Corvus brachyrhynchos. Classification (NCBI taxonomy): domain Eukaryota; kingdom Metazoa; phylum Chordata; class Aves; order Passeriformes; family Corvidae; genus Corvus; species Corvus brachyrhynchos. The sequence continues at coordinate 1,949,812 of NW_008235987.1, forward strand.
CTGGAATAGTCAGATCCTGCCAGTTTTAACGGGATATAAACCCTTCCAAAATCCCTGTGTAGATAAGTAGAATCTGAAGCATGGAATTTGTGCAGAAATCACCGGGTAAGGGACAGACTTTGGCTCTCCAGGGAGAATTTAAGGCATGGAATTTGTGCTGAAATCACCAGGTATAGGACAGACTTTGGCTCTCCAGGTTTGGGTATTTCAAGGATGGGCAAGGGAAGATTTATCCTTGCTTGAGATGCTGACTTAAAAAATTACGACATGGACTTGGCAAGCTCGGTGCTAAAACATGAGTCTGAGACAACGTGCTGGGGTTTTTTTAGTACGGATTTAGGGGTTTTATAGGACGGCAAAGTTGCTGAAAGTTTCTCTTTGGTGTTTCTGCAGTCAGACGGAGAAGCTGGAGGTGATGGAGCTCCTCGGGAGGGAGGCACCGAGCCCTGTTAAGCCGAGCTTTCCGGGGAAAGGGAAAGGCTGAGTGGGAGGGAGGGGATTTAAAACTGATCAGGAGCCGATAGCAGCGCACAAAGCTCCGGATTAAAGGCACCAGTGCTGGCCGGAGGTCACTTTTCATCCTGCAGGATAATTCCTGCCTGCCGCAGGCTCCGCAACGCCAGCTCGCCCCCAACATCTGCTTTAGCCATCGCTTCCAAAAACAAAACAATATTCCCCCAGCGCTGGTGGTACAACAACACAGCCCCCTCTGCTCCCTCCTGACACAGGGAAGTTCCCTGCTGGGCTGGAAACCCTTCCCGGGGTCCGTGGCTGAGTTACCCCAGGCCGGGCAGGGCTCGCTCGCTTGCACATGGAATACTCGGGAAGGATTCCCCGGGAAGGAATCCTGCTGCAGCGAGGAGAGCTCCGGGAAGGTCCTGAGCGGGCAGACGGGGGGTCGGATCCTGCAGGAGGTTTTGCTTGATGCTCGATATGCATCAGATAAGCAGGGGCTGACTTCAGCTCCGGCTGCGGAGCGCTTTGAGAGCAGAGGCAGATCCTGATGAATCCACTGGATGCTCGGTTTAACCCCAAATTCGTTCTGCTGGATCCATGTGCGGCAGAGCCCTGACACGAAGTGCTGCTTTCAGGCTGGATCCGGGCTGTTCTCTCCGTGCAAAGCAGAGCTGAGGTGCCAAAACCTCCGGCTGCAGGAGCAGCCTGACTCCCCGCACCGGAATTTCAGTCCAGTTCTAGTTCCAGCATCACCAGGACCGGGGAAATCTGATAAAGAACTGGAAAAAGTGCTGTTGGGAAAGGGGAGTTGTGTCAGGTGATGGGATAAGGGGAGAAAAGGCAACGAACCAGACAGGACTGATCCCACAGTGGTGCTAAAAGAGGAAAGGGTTTCTCCAATATCTGCAGATCTCACCAGACAGGAATTGTCAGATCTGTGGAGGAGTGGAAGATTTTTGCAGTGATAAATGTGGGGCAGTGTCAGACCCTCCTCGTGCACAGCTCCTTGGCATTGCAGCTCTCAGGGAGCTGGAGAGGACAATTCAAAGTTTAAAATCCTGGAGCAAATGGCTTTGGCAAGCCAGACTTCCACTGCCAAGGCAGCCCCAGACCCAGACTGGGAAAAGAACGAAAAGGCTCTAAAAAACCTGTTGCCAGCCTGGGATGAAGTGCAACTCCTGCTGATGGATTCCAAAATTCAGAGTATCAATTGTCTCTTTTGCCTTGCTGTTTAGAACAAGGCCAAGGTGTTTGTTGTCTCCCCCCCCCCCTCCACCATGTCTGGCACATACCTCACCGACCGAGTATCATTTCCTTTCAAAAGACTTTCAGATACTTTTTTCTCCATTGCGTTGATCTAAATATCACATCAGCTGCAATAAGATATTAATGCCTTGTAAGGAAAACAGTGAGATCAGTCTGGGGCTTGAACGCTGCCCAGTGCAGCAGGCCCAGCAGATTTCTTATTTCATTTCCAACACCTCGCTGAAGTCCCAGCCAATTTAGGACCGCTGTGTCTGCATCCAGATCTTACCAGACACGCTGGAGAATTTGTTTTTCTATCCAAAAGATTATTTCTGAGCCTAATCCAACCTAAGGCATTGAATGCAAACATCCCAGCTGAGGTGAAATCCCAGCTTTCCTTGGTGGCTGGAAGCAGCGGTGCCCTGGGAGTGGGGAAGAGGTGCTGGCAATCTGCAAATCCTGCCACAATTTAAACTCACTCCTCATATGTTTCATATTTTAACCGTTCCATGGCTCTTTTCCAAAATCCTGCTCTCTCTCCATTCCCTGAGGTTCCCCGAGTGCCACGGGAGCTGGGGGTGCTTGGCCCAGGGGACTGAGCTGGGTCTCTGAGCTCCAGCCACGCCACAGATCTGGGCTACACCGAGCAACTCGTTGTTGCTTTTTTATTTAGATTATTTCTAAATAAATCCAAACTCCCGTGCCAGGAATTTGCACAGCCTTTGACATCAAAACCAACCCTTCCCAAGCAGCCAGGGTGCTGTGATCACACCACAACAAAAATCACGAAGGATGAGATTTCCTTGACACCTCTGTTTAAATCCGAGGATGTTCTTGGAGCCCGGGGTTATCACAGCTCCGTGCAGCAGCTTTGTTTCATTAGAACAGCCGAGTGTCAAAATTGCCTTCCCAAAATCAGCCCCAAAAATCTGCGCTCTCAAGGACGGGCCCTTGAAAGAGAAAGCAATAATCAGGAGGAAGCCAGCCAGCTATGGCTCAGATTTTATAATGTTTTCCTGCTGTTATTTTCACCACAGGCTATTTTATATTCCCCACCTCTTCTTTTTTTTTCCCCTCCATCAAGTTGCTCTTTAAGGTCACATCTGTTTGGGGCTCATAATGATTTTTATGACAACTTTGCAAAGAAGGGAAGCTCTTGGATGCAGGGGGAGCTGCTGTGAGACAGGAACGCGTCAGGGGGGGTTTCTCTCCAGCCTGAGATGTTTTCTCAGGTCCAGCTCAGAGGTTCTGCTGACCAAGAAAAGCCTGACCTAAGATCAGGGTGTAAAACCGCACAGAAACATGGATGGCGGAGTGAAAATTCATCTGCAAAATGCCATGAATTTGCCTTCCACTGAAAATCAGCCACCTTGAAGGTGGAGAAGGTGAAGCAAGGAAAAGTAAAAATATTTTACAAATAATTCCTAGGTTTTTAACCAAAAAAAGGCTTTTGAGAAGGTTGTTAGCAAGCTCTGCTGTGCATTGTTTAACATCTCCAGCTGTGTGTGTGTTTTTGAAGGAGAAGGGGGTTGCTTTTCTCTTTCTTGGTATTGTTTTGTGTTGGAAACTTCTTCTGACAAATCAGAAGAGCCTTTTGCAGCTGCCTCAGCCAGCCAGAGACATCACAGCACAAGGTGGGTGCTCTGTGCCATCATCGTGGGGGTGCTGGGCTGCCACAAGCAACAGAATTATAAAAAACAGCAACAGGAATTTGGTTTTGTGCGTTGTGGAAGGACCCAAATCTCCTTTGCCAGTGCTCAGTGCATTGCTTTGTACTGCCTTTGATACAAATATTAACTGATCCACTCTGAGACCATTTGTTTATCACTGGATTTGGGAATTTTTATAGGTTTTTTTTCATCCTGGACAAAGCACACATTGGATTTTCTTCATTATCAAACCATTTACAGGCACCCTGGTGAACAGAGCCCTGCTGAGATTAAAGCTCCAGAGTAGAAACATGGGAAACATCCACTGCCATGAAATTGCTGCCTCTCTGTGAGGAGGACGATTCCATCATCTATCCATGGAATGGTGAACGCTGGAATGCTGGAATTCCAGTGTTCCATGTTCTGTGACATCTCTGAGCACAGGGTGATGCAGCCTCAAAGCATCCCCGGGGTAATTAGGCATTAAATTAATGTTTTGATGTGTTATCTCCTGTGCTGGAAACATCCCTCCTTTGAGGAACACTGGGAAAATTTGACAGAGCACCAAGATGACAACGAAAAAATGCACGGAAAACTCCATGGAAAACTCGCTGTGGCATTTCTGTTCTTAAAGGGGGTTTATATTAAAGATGAGGGAAAATTTTAGCAGGGCCTAAGACAAGGAGGAATGGCTTTAAACTGAATTGGGATAGATTTAGACTGAATATAAGGAAGAATATTTTAAAATAGGGGTGGTAAAACACTGGCACAGGTTACTCAGAGAGGTGGTGGCTGCCCCATCCCTGGAAATGTTCAAGGCCAGGGTGGATGGAGCTCTGAGCGTCCTGGTCTAGTGGAAGATGTTCTTGGGATTGGACTAGGTGGCCTTTAAAGGCCACTTCCAACGCAAAATGCTCCATGAATCCATGAAAATTCTACTGCAGTAGATCTCCTCCCCCTGTCTTTGCGCCTTGTTTAGGGCCCACTTTTGTCTCGGGGCTCCGAAGGACTCTCCCATCAGTTCTGAGCAGAGAGGTGTTGCCCGTCGCTCCACCAGCTGCACAAACTGAGCCCAGCTCTGCTTTTCTGTGTTTTTTGCTTTTTTTATCCCCTATGATTCCCACAGAAACTGCTACCGAACCATAAATGTCCCATTCTAAACCCATTTTGTACCGAGGCGAACGACGTCAGAAAGAGCAAAACAAGAGATTTCCAGGTTATTCCTGTCTGGGGCAATGTGGGGAAGATCAAATTGTAGAAGTGCTGCAGGAAATTCTGGCAGCTGACTTTTGGGAGCTGCACTGGGAGCTCCATCAGTCATGTTCAGCCTCCTGCGGGTGCATTTTTCAATTGATATCCCTTAAATAACCTTAATTACGTGTACGTTTGAGTGCCTCATCCAGCAGGGAAAATTGAGGAAGACACTTATTAAAAAGAGGCACCAGCACATGTGGAATTATTTTTACAGCCATCCCGTGTGTTGATATAAAGTATTACATTTGAGTCAAACCTCATTTGGGTGAGCAGTTGAAGTGAAAGTCGAGCTGCTCCGCGTCGTGGCCGCCCAATTAGCGCAGTGATTAGCCCGGGCTAATATCAACAGAGCCAGGCCTGGGGCAATGTGACAGTTACATCACCACAGGCTCCCAGCCACTTCCTGAGGCTTCCTGCCTCCAACCCCAGAGAGCTGCAGCCTCCAAAGAATCCCTGAGGAAAAGGCGAAATTGCGTCTCAGGAAAAGCCAGCGAACGGCGTCGCGCAGAGGCCGAATATTTGTGCTGATGTTTTTCCCCCCAATTTTCCAATGTTTTTTTCCAATTTTCCGACGTTTTTCCCCAATTTTCCAATGTTTTTCCTGCACATCTAATCTCTTGTTCTCAGCTACTCCTGCTGGAAAGGCTGATGAGAAGTTGTTTGTTTTCATGGAGGTTTGGCTTGACCTTGAATGCGAGGTACTGCTCGAGCTACTGAATAGCGGTTTATGCTGATGAGAGCAGCCTTGAAGGTGCACAGGGATATTTATTTGTTTTATTTTTCCAAAAAAAAAGCTGCTTAAATTCCCACTCATTAGCAGAACATGCTTTTTTTGCTTCTGTAGAGGGTTTACAAATAAATAAGTTCTTCTCAGAATCCCCGTCCTTGTTTGGGACTTCTCTCCCTTTTCCCTCTCAAGTATTGCCAGGAGACCAAAGCTGGCTCTGTCTCTATCTACCCCTGGACAAGAAAGGTTATTGTCTTTATTTTTAATGCTTTGCTGTTAGTTGATATTAGTTTTGAATATTTTCATCTTCTCCTTCCATCCTGTTTCGAACTTTCTTCCGCAGCCTCCATGGCCGCCCTTCCAGTGGGCTTATCAATCCATGGGATATTCCGAAGATTTTTGGTTTAAAGAGAGAAAGAGGGAAGAATGGTGACTTTGATGTGTTTAAACATAGCTAGAAAAGTCTGATTTTAGAAAATTTGGAGTGTCTGCTTTTGGAAAAATAGGTGTTTTTGAAGGGAATTCCAGCTGGATGTCTGAAAGGGGGAGAAGTGCCATTCCTCCTTATTTTTTTCTTATATATATTTGGCTCAGTTCATCTATAGAGATTAAAATATATATGTGAGAGAGTTGTATGTATAACTCATATATATGTGTGAGACAGAATTCCATATATAGATTTATGGAAATTTAACACCAGAGGAAGTTGTAGCTTATAATAATTTGATCCAAACTGTTGAGTGCTCTGGACTATTTTTTCTGATGGTGTTTGCAAATTATCCTTAAAAGCAGAGTTGGTTCGAAGAGGAATTGGTCACTGTCCTCTTCCAGGAATAAAACCCTGGGAAATGTGGGAATGGTTTCCTAAGAAGCAATTCCACAGCAATCTGAGCAGGTTTTGGTGGAACATTCAGGAGCTCCAGGAAGTGCAGTCACTTCCTTATGGATTTCTAAAAGCTGTGTGATGATGGGCACGTCCAAACCAAGGATGGCCCAGGATGACACCGGGGTGAAATTTGGCGGTGGCAAATTTGGGCTGGCACCAACCCCAATGAGCCATCGATGTGTTTTGGAATAACTCTGGCACCAGGGCTGAGGATCCGCTCTAGACTACCACTAATGCCGCTATGGGTGTCTGGAATTTATTCCATATGTTTTCCTTTCTGGGTTTTTATTTACTCTAGAAAAAACTTCTTCACACCATTATACTTTAACTAATTTTTTTGGTTTTGTATTTAACTGATTTAATCCTAAATTTTTGGGGTTCTTTTCCACAACACAGACCTGGATCTGATCAGCCTCCTTTTGTGGTTATTCCATTTCCCTTTACCTTTGGGATCCAGAGTGAAGCAAGAAAGGCATTGAAATACAGACCCAGAAGATCCTGAGTTGATGAATTTTCTGCACTCAGAGATTAAGTACAGGTACCAATGCAAACAAAATTGATTGACTGTAATAATTTGTAATTGTTACAAACAACCAAATAAATGGAATTTAATAATTCTGAATTTGTAAAAATGTTTTATTTATGGACCCTCATCTGTACCACTTCCAGCGGAACCTTTCCTCCTTCCCCCAAGTACAAACACCTTTTTAAACATGGAATATATTTCATTTAATAAGAAGTTCTTCCTTCTCTTCATCCCGAAGGCCTCCTCTGTGGGCTATCCTTTGGGGAGACAGGAAGCCAAGAACTCAACGTGGATTCATGGTATGGAATGGCAAAAATCACTTGAAATCCAACAAATAATTTTGTTTAGAGAGTTGCTGAGTGTGTTTTATTGCCAGGCATCATTCCCCATTATCCTGGAAATGCCCAGGAGTGGAGTTTGTTCCCCTCCCTGCCCCAAGCTGACATTGACTGAAATCCTTCCATGAGGGGAGTTTATAACAAGCGGAATGAGGTTGTTGCTCTCCGTTCAAACACATCCCCCTTCATTTCCTCTAATTTTATGCAATGTAAATAAATCCTCAGTGGGGCTGGGAGGCTACTGGAAAGCTCGGAATGCTGCTCATGTGGTCTAAATAAGGCACTCCCAAAAAAAGCCATGCCTGGAGGCTGAGGAAGGGAATTGTCAGTCGGGGAGGAGAAAGGTCGAGGCGTGCAAGTGGGCTTTTTCCTGGAGTTGTCCGAGGGGATGAACAGCAGGGCAAGAAATGCTCTGCTCAAATAAAACAAGGCAAAAGGAGGAAGAAAATCAATCTGGTGGATCGCAGGTTTGGCCAAACCCAACTGCTCCCTGAAACTGAGGGGCTTTGCTTAACAAGAGTGGGGCTTTTCTCTGGTGGAACTCCTGCTTTTCCTGTTCCTGCTGCCCTCCAAGAGCACAAAACAGTGGTCTGAAGAGATTTGTTGCCCACACCAACTTGGAAATTGTTGAAAGTGGAGCTAGAGTCTGCTTTCACAGTATTCAACCTGTTCCTTTCACTCCTAAATAGCTGTAAAACCTCCCCACGAACAAGAATGGGCAGTTTAAAGTGTCCTACCTGCAACCACACTAAAAATCAACTGCTCTCAAAACAGCAAAGGTGTTTTCATTCAGTCTGATGCCTTTTCAGTCCAAAATTCAGCCCTTGGAGTCTCCCTTTGTCCACAGAACTGGTTCAGACACCCAGATTTGGGGACGTGGGATACGTGGCAATTTTCCTCAGTTATAATCTGGTCTCCAGTTGAAGGACAAAATAAGAGTAAATACAGTGATAGAAATCATAGAGAAGTTACTCACAGGAATATTTCCCCCATCACAAATAAGCCTTCCCCTCATGCACTCAAACTGGCAAAATCAAGCTCAAAAAGATTAAAGGAATTTAAAGATGTTGAACAAAAGGTTTAACCCAGCAGAACGGTATCTCTTGTCTATTCCCAAATTGTTTAATGTGATGTGAGGCACAGCCTGCCTTTAATTTTAGTTTTTTTGGCTGGCTGCAAGAATTTTAAAGAGATCCTAATGATCCCTAAATCACAGATAACTGAGGCTCTAAACCCCCAGCTCTGCTCTCCTCATAATGTCATCCCTTGCCAGCTCTCTGTCGGGAGTGATTTTCAGTCAATTTGATCTTCAATAAATAACAGCCTGGGTAAACAGGTGAACTCACAGCAGAATAATCCTCCCAGCCCTGCCCCAACCCTCCCAGCCCCAGGGCCAGCAGGAGGGACACTTATGGGATTGGCAGCCCCTCCAACGGGGTCCTCTGCACTTTTTCAAGGGCTTAAATATCCCTCAAGTGTGATTTTATCCTCTAAAACATCCTAAAATATGACCACATCCTAAATGCATTAAAGATTGTTCCAGGGCCCCTGTGGTTAAATGGAAGAACCAATATCCTCGAGTAGCTCTACAAATAGGAAAAGAAAACGCCATCAAATGCATGTGCTGGTGAATAAAGGGATGGGGATATTTTACTTGGGTTTGATGGAAGAATAGGGGATGTCTTGCCAATATTCAGGTTAATTTCTTGCTGTGGATTGGGGCAGAAAAAAGGATAATGAGGACTGATCACAATGAGCCAGAAAGGATCATGCAACGCCTTAATTCCTGAGACTCTTGAGGAAGAAGACAGACAGATAAACAGGCAGATCCCTGCTTCCCTGAAGCCTGCTCTTTGTCAGATTTACACGATGATTTTTATCTGACGAGAACTTAAATTGTCCTTAAATTTTCCCTCGCTGCAGATTCCACCCTGAGGAACATTTGCTGTGATTGCCTTGGAGTATCCCACTGAAATAACTCATTTTTCCCTAATAGCTCTGCTAACTCGAGGTCCATCCTGTAGCACACTGGAGCTCCAGAGTCGTTCTCGTGGAGAGAGAAGATTGATAGAGGCAGTTGATGCTTTCAGACAGGTTCAGTTAAAACTAAAAGACTTAAAATCAGATACAGAGAGAAGCTTTTATAGACCCATTCTTTTCTCCAGATATTCCTCTAGTGTAAATACATTTCACCTCGTTTTCAACTTCATGTCATTGCATTCCACTTAATGTCATTGCATTTGACGTGAAGAACTGGTTCTAATTAGGGTTTTATGAAACTAATCAGCCCAGCCAGGTAAAATCCAGTCCAAAGGAACAAACTGGGCCTGTCTGTCTGGAGGACTCGCTGGACTCTCTGCTCTGTCAAACCCTATAGGATGTCAAACCCTCCAGAGCCGCTGAGTGAAACCAGATGTGCTCAGACCTTGTCCAGCGCTCCCTTCCACGTGGATGGAGCAGGTGTTTGGTGATTATCAGAGCTAAAGCTGGAAACCTGGCCTGGTTTTGCCTTCCCAGAGCCTTCCAGACAATGTGCCTGAAGAAGAAAACGAGGCTGGTTCCCACTCAGCACTCGAGGGCTGTAGGTCTCACTTCACTCGCCTTCCCACCTCATATTCCTTTCAGGACTTTTCCCCTTTTTGGGCTGAGGCCCAGCAATTTGCTGAGCAAGGCATCCAACCCAGCAGTGGGACACAATCCAGTGCAGCGGGTGGTTGCAGAGTACTGGGGAGAAATTTGAACTGGCCTAGTTAATATAAGATTCCCAAAGCCAGTTATAAAACCATTCTTTTTTATGCGCTAAAATTCGTTCCCTAATTTTGTCAGAATTCTGAAATTTGCCATGGTTTCGTCTGCTCCTAAGTTTGATTTTGCTGGTCTCACCCTGTGAGTTGAAAATTTGGTTTATTAAGTTCTTTTTGATCTGCCCTCTAATTGCCATTCCTGAGCTGTGCAGCACATCTGAACCCCCTGGAATCCTTTTTGGGCAGAGAACCAGAAGATCTGACATCCATTGGAAAAAGAAATTCTCAATTTCTTTAGTTTATCCTGGGCTGGAATT
>NW_008235987.1:1960073-1976025 GCF_000691975.1 Corvus brachyrhynchos
CAGCAGGAGAAAATCACAAAGTTAACAAAGGTAAAATAACTGTAACAGTAATAATTCATCCCTGTGTCATGAATTCAGTTTTAAACCACAGTCCTTTGAAGGACTTTGTAAAAAATTTTAACTAACTTCAACTCTTTCTAGGAGTTTATTTGCAGGGTATTACTGTATTTAATACAGAAATACATCTGAAGGAGTGGTTAGTGAGGCAAAATATAGTGCTGGACACCAAATACATGACAGAAAATTAATATAGGACACAATTCAAATTAGATTGGCAAAAGAATAAATCAGTTCCTTTATATAGATTTGCTCTTTCAAAGCTGAGGCATTGATTTCCCCATCGCTTTCATCGAAGATGGATGTGGAGGTGATCATTTGCTACTAAAAATAATCAGGGATTTTCGAAATCTCATTGGAACTTTCTCACCACTGAGAGGTGGCTTTTCCATAAAGAAAAAGTCTCTCTTTTGCTCTTATTTTACACTGTGGCATCTTCCTTTCTGATTTAAAAAAGCGACTGCTCTGGAAATGTAGAACTCCTGCCCTTTTCTGCGAAAGGAAACGATTCTGCTCTGATTTCCATCCCCCAAATTAATCCCAGATTAATTCATCCTGAGATGCCACAACTTGCTGGGGTTTTCAGCAAAGAGGAGGAGGAAAAGGAGCACTTGGAGCACGTTTGGTTCACAGCAGAGCATCCTCCCCCTGTGCTTTCCCTTTCATCCCTGTATTCATTACCCAGTTCCTGGATCCTGCTCCCACGGCTCCCTCGGCTGTTTTGTGGCCAGGGAATGGATTTCAATATCAGAATGGGTAGGAACAGGCTGGAAAGTCGAGCTGGATGCCAGGATTTATCTCCTTGCACAGCTGATGAGATGTCGGGGAGGTCTGGAGCTTGGAGAGGGGGAGTTTAATGCTGCCCATTGCAGACAGAAGAAACACAAACTTTAAAGTCCTTTTTTGCTGGTTTTATTCATCTCTTCTCTTAAAGAAGGGGTTTGTTCGAACAGCCAACGCTGCCACAGATAGGAGAATAATCATTTGTTAACAGATATTCTACCGTGGTAAAAATAATTGGGGGTTGTTTGGGTTTTTTTTATTATTCCAGTAATACCTTTGCTCCCTGTAGTTCTCCAGCCTGGCTCCTTCCAGGAAAATGTAACCCAATCATCCCATGTTTCTTAATTCCTTGCCATAGCAATGAGCCCTGAGTCAGGCTCCTACTGAGCCCTTCAGATGATGTTTAGCAGTGTCAGCTTTGCTTTCTGCATAACTTTAACTCAAGAGCCTGGGTTTAGGCTGAGTTGAGACAATCCCCCTACAATTTGGAATACAACAAAACCCAAAAACTGAATAATCCACTAAATATCTGTAATTTTTCTCAGTGCTCCTCGTTTCTGCTCTTTCCTCTCTTGCAGCATCAGGTTGGAACCCATTTCCTCCAGCTTCTCCTCCCTCCCTGAACCCTCCCTGACCCATGAGAGGCAAAGGGTTGAGATTTTCCATCCTCAGGAGGGACAAAGCCCAGTGTTGACCAGGCAGCTCCTTGGTTTCTGGGAGCTAAATCCCCCTTTGTTCCCCAGTTCTGGATCCAGCCCCAGCTGGTGCCGTGCCCATCCATCCTGGCATCCTCAGGAGCAGGGAATGTGTGTGGCCAGGGCACAGGGAGCTCCGTGTCTGGCATGGGAACAGCTCCTGGGGGACCCAAAAGAGGCAGGTGCAGCTCAGCTCCCCCCAAAAGCCGAGCAAAGAGGTTCCTCTTGCACCTTCACCCTCAGCCTGGCCTTTGGAATAGCTTTGCTTCCGCTGGAGCTCTGCACCTCGGCTGATTTTTCATGGAGAACAAAAACCTCTCCTGTGAGCTCTTCGTCCCCAAAACAAGAGATTTATGCTCCTTTTCATGGCTCAGGGCCCCCCGCTGAGGAAATATCCACACTGTGGATGAGAAGTGCTGGAAATGCTGCTGGAATAATCAAAGACACCTGTCGCTGGGAGAAACCATTTTCACACTACTCAAAGCCCAACTTCTGCTAATAGAGATATAGGAGATCATCAGAGCTGCTCCTAAAGCTGAGCTGAGGGTTCAATTTTCCTCCTCGTGGGCAGGGTTTGTGTTCGCTTTCCGCTCATTCAGAGGTAGTTCCATGGCTTTGCTGGAAGTGGGGAGAAAAATGTGATTTAAAAATGTTGCAGCGGCTCCCTCCCCTCAGGCGTTTGCCAATATTTGCCCCTCAAATGAAAGTTTAGGAGGATTTGGAGGAAATGAAACTTTCAGGAGATTTAGCCAAAGGTCTCTGTTCCCCCAAGTCATAAATCCTGTTTGTGGAAGGGTCTCCCAGCCAAACTTGCCCAATTTCTTCATTTGGAGCAGCTGGATCCCACTCTATTTTTGTCTAATTCCTCTGATAGCAGCTCAAACTCCTCACGTCCTGGTGATCCAACTAAAAACTGCATTTTTTTTTTTAAGGGACTGCCTGAAAATTCCTTCTTTGCCAATCTGGATTTCCAGAAGCTCTTTGATTTGCTGCCGTGCTGCTCATTCCTCTCCTCAATGGCCTCACATGCTCTTGATTTTCCTCCTCCCTGCTGCAGCAATCTGCTCATCTGACTGATGGGAGACTTCCAAACCCCTGCACTGAGGCTTCCTCCTTCCCTTCTAAAAGACTTCAGCAATCTCCTCTTTTTTTTTTTTTTCCCCTCTTTTTTTTTCCTTTTTTTTTCTCCTTTCCTTACATCATCCTTGTGGCTCACATCCTTTCCCTCCTGATTCATTATGTAACCATGAATCTCTCTTCAAACACGGCACATCTGGGGATGGAGGGAGAAGGGGGTAATGGCTCTAACATATGGCAGGATTATTTTGGTATTATCATTGCAACTTCCTTCTGTTTCTCCCGCTTCCCTTTTGGCACCGCACATGACAGGGACTGGCTGAAGGAAATGTTTCCTTCCAGCTCTCTCCAGAGGATTAAAAGGAGGCTTTTTCCAGTGGGCAAAATGGAGAGGCCACAACTGAGGGCGTGTTGGGAATGCACAAAATATCAAGTGATGCCGTAGTTTTTGGTGTTGATATCCTGGAATTCCCTGTCCTGTACTCCCTAGAGGTGAGGAAAAGAGGTGTTCCAGTGCCACCAGCACTGCTTGGAGCTGCCACCATGGAGCCCAGTCCTCCAGGACCAGGTCCAAGGAAATATCATTTAATAAACAAGGGAATGCTGAGATGGAAAATCCCCTAGACCTGAACTCCTGGAGTATTTGAGGGTTGGATTCTGTTCTGTAAGACACACCAGGTGTTCTGGATGGATTCCTCCATGCCAAACCCATAAAAAATTTTCTGGATGAATCCTGATGACGACTCGAATTTGGTGTCACAGCAAATAAACTTTGCTACCGAAGGAATTCTCACTGCTGACATCCAATAATTTTTCTGCTGGTGGGAGCTGAGATATTCCTTAGCACAGCTCAACGCCCAAACCTGCATGTGAGCCCGGTGTCCAACCGCCCTGGAGATCATTTGGCAATCCAAGATCACATCCAGCAGCGCAGGAGGAAAAGGAGAAGGGATAAATTCAGCATTTCCATCCTGGGCTTGCAGGGAATGGTCTGTGCTCCAATAAGTGCTGTTAGGGGTGGTGTGGAGTTTTTTACGCCCACCAGGATGGCAAAAGGGTGTGTGGCACGAAATGCTGCTCTCAGCAGCATTAATGCTTTTCAAGATCAGTAGTTCAAGATTAATAAAGTCTTTTGTCCTTTATAAATTGCCAGGAATCTTGTTTGGAGATTATTGTAACACAAATATGCAAAAGAAGCACTAAATGCACCTCATTTCTTCCTCTTCTGTTTTCTCCTTGCTACCTTTGTTATTTCTCATGGACATTTGCCATAAAACCAGTGGTTCCTCCCCCTCAGGGCCCCATCTTCTCCTCCCATCGTGTCGATCCCACTGCAGGGATGAGTATTTTATTGAATTTATGGGGCTGGAATCATTTTGGGAAGAGCCCAGAGTGGTGTCATCCAGCCAAGTTCCAGGTGAGGAAGGAAAGAGTCTGTGAGTGAGCACTTTCTCCTTGTCCCCCACTCTCACAGGGAAGCAAAGGAGATTGAGACCCTGAGTATCCCTGCAATCCGTGTCTACAACCCCTTTTTTCCCCCAAAAACAGGGACTGTGTGCCACAAGACATAAAGCTCAGTGAATAATTCCTACAGAAACTCACATTAAAGGAGTTGTCTGTGCTCCTGTTCATGAATTACCCAGGAGCAGATGCTGATTCCCTAAATGTGCTCATTACTAGAGAGGATTGATTGGATAATTCCTGCAAATTCTTCGGCTTTCTCCTTGTTTGGAACTCAGGTTCTCGTTAGCACTGAACATTAAAAATTCAACTGCTTTGACTTTGTGCAGAAATCATGAGTTACGCTTGGAAGTTTTCAGTCTCCGGGAAGAATATTTAGTAAGTATGGATTTCAATTCAAGGATTGAATGAATGATTTCCTGTCTAATTTTCATCCATGAGATGTTACAGTGTCCTTCCTGAATCCCTTTGCTGATACACCCCGTGCTGCTGAACAGGAGGTTCTTTCTCAATTACACCCAACTTGGAGCTATTATTGGAAGGGACATTCCATCCCATCCCATCCCATCCCATCCCATCCCATCCCATCCCATCCCATCCCATCCCATCCCATTCCACACCATCCTATTCCATCCCATCCCACTCCATCCTGTCCCATCCCATCCCATCCCATCCCGTTCCATTCCATTCCATCCCATCCCATCCCATCCCGTCCCATCCCATCCCATCCCGTCCCATCCCATCCCATCCCGTCCCATCCCATCCCATCCCGTCCCATCCCATCCCATCCCGTCCCATCCCATCCCATCCCGTCCCATCCCATCCCATCCCGTCCCATCCCATCCCATCCCGTCCCATCCCATCCCATCCCGTCCCATCCCATCCCATCCCGTCCCATCCCATCCCATCCCGTCCCATCCCATCCCATCCCGTCCCATCCCATCCCATCCCGTCCCATCCCATCCCATCCCGTCCCATCCCATCCCATCCCGTCCCATCCCATCCCATCCCGTCCCATCCCATCCCATCCCGTCCCATCCCATCCCATCCCGTCCCATCCCATCCCATCCCGTCCCATCCCATCCCATCCCGTCCCATCCCATCCCATCCCGTCCCATCCCATCCCATCCCGTCCCATCCCATCCCATCCCATCCCATTCCTGCAAACCAAATGCCAAGGCAGCTTAAAACAGAAGCGCTGTTCTAAATTCCAATCCTATTCAAAATAAATAAATTCAAAAGACCATTCGAAAGGCCCCAAAATCTCTTTAAACCAACTCCCACAAAACAGCCATAAACTCGGCAGCTCGGTGGAAACTATTCCCATCTTTCAGGTGAGTTCCAGCATTTGTCCAAGAGGGAGGAGATCCTGATAAAAACTGTCAATGAAATAATTTCATTTCTTTATTTCAAAATTCAGTTTTTGAAGTAGAGCAAGATTTGCTTCATTAGGTTGTGTCTGAAACAGCTACAACTGGTTGATGGTGGGGTGGTTAATTAGGGGTTGTAACAATGGGGCCTTCGGCCTGTTTGAGATCACAGAACTTGACCCACCGAGACTTTTTGGCCTCCTTGGGTAATTAATTTGCCACATGGCTTAGAAAACAACAAGCAGGGCTGTCCCTTCCTCTGCAGATCATGGTTTAGGGAGTCTCTGTGAAGTTCTTTAGGGATGGGCAGCTAAAGGTTGACAGAAGAGCAAATTTGAGTGCAAAACGATTCCAAAATGAAACCTCAAATTGTCCACGGTGTTCCCTGCAGGCAGCGTTGCCTTCCTTGCAAAGCCTCATGAATAGGAGTGCAGCAAAGAAAGAGGCTGATAAATTAGCCAGAGATCCACGAGGAGAAAGGCAGCCAGAGCCCAAGCCCTCCAAGACATATGTCTTTATTTACCCAAACATAAATCAAACCCAACAGGAACTCGTGCGAGTAAATCGGATCCCGTTTGTATGTTTTTCCTGACACATAAATCTGGCTTGAGCGGAATGGCATGAAAAATAGAGGAACCAAACTCCCACAGGGACTCATCTTTCATGGAATCTGGACTGATCACTTACCCTGCTGGGCTGGGCTCTGGTGCTCCGGGGAATCCCGGGATCGCCGAAGGCAGCGGGATCTGTGTTTGAGGGGTTTCTGGGCTGGAGGAAAATGGCTTGGATGTGGACTTCTGTGTGCTACTGTGCATCCAACCTTTAGGGATGTTATTTCCTATTTATATTTTGCCTCTTCCAAGGCTCTGAAGGAAAAGTCAGCCGCTGTTCAGGTGTCGAACAGTGAAACACAATGCAGGGGTTCCAACGAGAGCAAAGCCAACGGGTGAATTAATGACCAAACGAGGCCAAGGAGCCTGGTGGGTCAAGTTCCATGACCTCAACAAAAAAATAAACCACTTGCAGGTGGGTCTGTGCATGAATCTCCCTGTGCTGCAGCCTACAAGGACCCAGCCGTCCTCCAAGAGGTGGGAAAGCATCCCTTGGGATGGGATAGCAGTGGCTTCAGTCTCCCAGGTCGCCAATTCCATCATTTCCCACCATTCCAGCTGAGGGAATTCTCCCAGGGAGCTGTGAAATGCTGAGGTGGATCAGTTCTTTGGGAGCAGTGCAGGAGTCTCCCCTGTGCTGCATCTCCATGAAATATTAACCACGGAAGGCTTTCGCAGCCAGACCCACGAGGCATTTCCAGGAGGCAAAAATTCCCTCATTCTTAGCTCTGCTTTGCTGTCCAAGCTGCTGACACTGCAAATTTCACCATCCTAGAAGCTGAAGAGACCTCAGGTGAATCCAGCCTCACTCTCAGGAATGTTATCTTTGCAATTTTGGCAAACATGGGGTATTTTCATAGAGATTCCTCTTGCTTGTGCTAAAATGGAGAAAGATGGAACACGAGAGAGGGTTTTGCTGCCCTGGCTGACAAAGTCTGCTTTGAATAAAAAAAAAAAAACGATAGTGCAAAATGTTATTAATGATCAAATCCACAGTTTTCACTAAGCCAGAACATTACTCAAGGTCGTATCCCCTGAAATCCTCCTTTGCGTGATGGAGTGGTTTCTCCCAGTTTAAATGCAGTCACAATATTATCCCTAATGGCAACTGGCAACATGGATGTTTTTGCAGTTGGTGTTGGGGAAGCATTCCCAAGGGTGGCAGATCACTTTCCGCCGTGGAAAAACAAATTCCACCCGCACTGCCATCAGCCCCAGCTCCACTCACCTTTTCCAAACAGTACATTCAGGAGGAAATCCTGATGGTGTTAAACCTGCTTGTGCTGAAAGCCTGGCTACCTTAATTGGTCCTGTCCCCTTGATCGATAGCATTTTCTAGCTTAGGGTTTTCCTGTGCTGAGCACCCATTAATTCTGTCTCCAGCGAGGCCTTCCTGGTGCTGTATCAAACCTATTAAACCTTGCTGGGAGGGATGGAAAATCAGGGAGCAAATCCATGGAAAGTCACAAAACAAGGGGTTCTCTGGGGTGTTTTAAGGAGTACCTGAGCAGCGTGGAAGGGGTTGGAAGTGGAGAGCAGATTTCAAACCAGCAGCAGAGGGTTGGCAGAGCTGCCTGGAATGATAACACACATTAAATGTTGATGCTGAGTGTCCCATAAAGACCCTGATCTACGGCAGGAGCAGCTCAGCAGTGGCTCCTGCAGAGCAGGGCAGCGTGGAGGGGAGCTGGGAGTTGCCTTAGTCAAGGAGAGAAAAGCTGCAGAGACAAGGAAGGGAAGGATGAAATAAAAGGCTCAGTGGGGTTCTAATCCTGCCACCTCTGGAGTTCATGGCTGAGCTCCTCTCAGCTGTGCAGGGCTGGGGACAGTGCAGTTTTGATGGCTTAGCAAAGGAGCCACCTGGAAGAACAAACGCTGCGTTATTTCTGGATTTGAGTGGTGTCCACGCATCGCTGCAATGCAACATCCAGGGATTTGTGGCAAAGGTTGGGTTTGCTCCGACACCCAGCTGGCAACCTCAGCAGAGACAAATTTTCAAACTGCACCACATTGCTCCACAAGACGAGTCTGCAGCAGCTTTATTAAGTTGTTATCTAATTCTTCTGGAGAAAAAAGCCCTCAACAAAACCAAAATCCCTCTCCAAAACCAGATCACGTGGAGAACAAGACGTTCTGATGCGATGGGGTTATGTTGATTTCCTGGCACTGCGCAGGGCCCGTGACTGGGTCTCTTCCCTCTCCTCTCACCCTTTCAGGAGGCAAAGTGGTCACGTTTTCTATCCCCCTGCTGCAGTTCTGAGCCTGGGCTCAGTCCTGGGACAACAATTTGGTGACAAAACCATGAAAAATCATTGCATCCAAAAGGCCTCTGATGAAAAAGAACCCTGACACTTATTCTGAGCAGTCCCTATGTTTTAGGTCTCTGGGCCAAAGACGCAGCTCTTATTTTCAGGATGCGCATCTGGAAAAGTCAGAATTACATCAATCAAACCTTTGTTAGTAGTTTTAAGGGTATTTTAGACAGTTTATTGTGAGTCTGCTCCCAGAGAGCTGGGAGTGTGCCACAGAATGCCACACAGCCACGGCTGGGCTGATTTAACAAGATAAAAATTCTTATCAGGTGAAGTTGACACTTTCACAGAGCCCATGGGTTGGAGCTGAACCCAGTCCTGTTTATCCTGTGCTGATTCAACACCCTCTGCCTTCTGAGATTTGTCCAGTTCTTAAAAACCCATCTTTTCACCCTAAAAGTTGTTGGGGGGGACATCCATGTCCCTGGATTCAGAGGTTTCCAGTTCTGCCATCAGTCATCTCAGGCTTCTGTTATCAGGAGGGGGGGGAACCCCTCTGGAGAGGGATTCATCCCATGGCAAAATCGGTGTCTGAGAAGGGGAATGGATGGATCTTGGGAAGGGATAATTTCTCTGCATGTCCAACCAAATTATTGCACTCGAACTCAGCTTCTCCATGTGCCAGGATCTGCTGCACACCCACCCAACCTCCTGGTGCTGTTCTCCAGGAAAAGTGGGCATCTGTCGGGAGATAAATATGGAAAATAATCCAAATTCACCCATGGCTGCGAAGGACTTTTCATATTTCACTGTCTGCTTATCTCTGTTAGCTCAGATAAATTAGGTCAACCAGGGAATGTGGCCCATGTGCTAAAACCATCAGGGGATGATGTCATGGCCAAAACGAGTCCTCTTTGAGGAGTTTAAAAGGTAATTGAAAGGTTATTTTTTTTAGAAGTTCACTGCATTTTTTTTCTAATGGGAAGTAAATGAGATTCAGGTCATATTCAGGCAAGCTCGGGGTGAAGTCATAGGGTGAAGAGAGGGAAGATGGAGTTGAAGATTAATTTGATTAGGATTTCTTAAGATAATATTTGACTTTATGAGGGGTTTAAAAGCAGCAAGGTCCATTTACTAAATCTGAGCTCTTCATCATTTTTTTTTTCAGGCTGCACAGAGGTGCAGAGCTTTGCTTGGAGCGAGATGGTCACAGGTGGAGAAAAATTAACACCAGTTACAAGAAGAATCTGGAAAGTGTTAACAGAAAAATCGGGTTTGATTAAAGGCAGAGTTGAAGATTTTCTGATTTTCCCATAAATTCCTGAATTTTTGTAACACACAAGCTGCAAACTTTTACCTTGGGTGGACACTGCGAGTTTTAATTCTATGGCAACAAATACCCTGAAAAATCCAGAGGAAGAAAACAATTCCTTGTCATTCTTCTGGTTTCCAAAAAAAGCTGCTGAAGGCAGAGATTTATCTCTTGCTGCTCACAAATAAACTTAAAACGTTGTCATTGAGTGAAACGGGAAATATTGTGGATTTGAATGATAAAATCTGAGGAGGATCAGACACAAATTCCTTCAAGAATAACCTCCGAGGAAGCAGGACAAGATCCAGCACCCAACCTCTGATTTGAGGGTGTAGGACACTGGAAATCTTGTGCAAAAGGGAATTCTGAAATACAGAAACTCCCGTGGGTTATTAGAGACTAATTGTTTTGATTTTGAGGACACACAGTTCTGCATGCTGCCCTAGCTCTGGGCAATCCATCAGTGTCACCTAAATTTGAGGATGAGGAAAAAAAGAAGGGAAAAACCCCCCTCTATTTTTCTGTTTGCGGTTTCTCAGTGCATCCCCAAAGGTGGCAGGACCGTTGAATATCCATCACAGCGGCACAGCAGCCCAGGAATGTGTTTGTGCAGGAATTTGGAGAGTCACAACAGCTCCCCTGGTGTCTGGCAGGGAGTCCTGGGTGCCAGGAGTGTGGATTTTCTCTGGGATGCTCTTTACTTCAAAGCTGTGGCAAGGGATTATCAGCTGGGGAGGAACCTGCAGGAACAAGAACTGATCCTGGCTCTAAGGACAATTTGTGCCTCTTGCAACCTTCAAGGGCTTTCTTCAGGCAACAAAAGCAAACAAGGATTTTCCAAGGGGATAAATAGGGAAAATTTGGAAGGGAAAAGAAACTGAGTGAACCTCCCTAAATTAGATTGGTTTTTTTTCCTACAGAGAATTCTGACCCAGGGTGATGCACACTCCAAAAAGGCTGAGGGGGATTGAAATCCAGTGGATTTTGTCCTCTTGGTACCACTTATTTGTGACCCCCCCACCCTGCTGGATGTGCTGACAGGGCTCTGACCCCCAGCCTGGGCTTGCCCCCCGTTCTCTTCCCTCAGGAATATTCCTGGTCGCTGAGCCAGCTCCTGCTCACTGCTGCTCTCGCTGGCCTTTGGCCACCAGCCCAGCCCAGATGTCATTGCAGAGTGCCACAGACGTTATTTTCCTTCTGCTCCTCCAGGAGCTTTCCTTGCCCTGCCGCCTTATCAAAGGCTCAGTATTTAACCAGCTTAGGCCTGACCCAGCTTGTTGGGGAAGGCTTGGCCCCAGCCCATCCCTGCAGGCAGCTCGGCAGCTCTGGGGATCTGCAAACCCCGGGCTGGGGCTGGGATCTCCTCCGGCAGCACTGGATCCGGAGAGTTGATGTGTCCAGAGCCTATGGACAACCTCTGGAATACTGGGATTCATCCCCAAACTCTCCATGCCATGCTCAACAACCCTCACAGGGAAGGATTTGTTCCCAATATCCCATCCAAGCCTAATCTCTGTCAGTTTGAAGCCATTCCCCTTCTCCTGGCACTGCATATCCCTATCAAATCCCTCTTCCCGTCTTTCTTTCAGGCCCTGGAAGGCCACAATTGGCTCACCCCAAACCCTTCTCTTCTCCAGGCTGAATTCTTGCTATTTTGATCTCCTTAGATGAGTTTGAATTCCCCATCCTCTCCTATTTGCGCATCTCATCACCGTGAATAATAATTCAATTATTAAGGAAATGTCTCTTTTTAGAAGGAGGACAGGGATACCACCTGGGAAAAGAAGAAACTCGAAGCTCCATCTCCCAGACCAGGAGTTGCATTCCTAAAGAACCAATTTGTGTTAATTCTCCCTCTCCCAGAGCACTGAGGAGCACCTGAATGTGGAGGGAACAGCACTTTTCTCTCAGTAGCAGGCAAGAAAAATCCCCTAAAAATTAATTTATAGCATATTTTTCTTCAATCCATGATGGTCCAAGTAGGTTTGGTCCTAATTTCGCTTAGGGTTGGGAAGGGAGTTCAGGAAAACAGCTGGATCTCTCCAGATTAAACATGGGTGGAAGTCTGTGCAATGAACTGAGTTGGCCCTGGGATGATTTTGCTCATCCTCACTTCTGTGAAAATATTTGCAGTGTGACTTTGGGGCCAAGTGAGCGCTGCCTGTGTTTGTCAAGGACCGCGAGGAATGTTTGGAGGAGAATTTTGGAGAAGGTCTCTGAATGATGTGGATTAGTGGCTGCCTGTGTCATTTCAGCTCTGCCATAATTAAATACCAGCAGCAATTAGCAAACAACAACCAGAAAGTGAACTCCGATTCAAAAGGCCCTTAGAGAAAGAGCAGCTGCCACAGGGATTTATAACACTGGGAAAGTGCAAATCCTCCTGAGGGCTTTTACCTCTTTTCCTCCACCTCCAAAGTCCTGGAAAGCGCCGTGGCCTCCCAGGATTTCTCCTGCAGGAGCTTGTGGTAGAAAATGGGACTGGTCAGCTCTAAACTTCCGCTTGAGCAACCTGAATCCCCTGTTTAGGTGCTCAGGAAGCCCGAAAACTGTTGGGTGGCTGTTGTCACTGAGAGAATCCCTGGAGCATCTGCTGCCCAAGGAATTGGGATGCTCAGGGGCTCTTTCCCACCTGGAATTTGGCTCCCAGGAGAGCTGCAGGCAGCACTGAAGGATTTATTGTCGTGCCTGGGCAGTGCTGTTCTTGCTGCTGTTCTCGTTCTTTGAGGGCAGAAATGCAGGGACACGGGGGAATCAAACCTGCAAAAAAATGTGGGAAGGTGGAATGGAAAAGAAAGGAATAACTGGAATCCATGATTTGCGAAACGGCACAATGAGAGGCAGAAATAAAGAGCCTGGAGTTCTGTAAGATTGCTTGAACTCATTGGAGGAGCGACACAAAGCAGCGAAGCTTTGTGGCTCTAGACACGATATTCCCTCAGCTTTTGATGTCCATTCCAGGGCCTGGTGTGTGGATTTGTCAGGCTGACAGCACTGGCAGCCTTGGCAGAGGGATTCTTTTATCCGCAAGCCAGGTAGGGCACGGGCAAGTGCCCAACTCTGCCGTGTTGTCCTGCCAAGGTTTTTGCTTCCCAGCCGAAGGCACTGGGGGCAGAGGGTGCGGGGAGCTCAGCCTTTGTGTTTGTTCTGCTCCGTGGCACAGACACACAAAGGTGCCAATGATGTGTGAGGATTACGGGAAAGTCTGAGCCTTTCTTTGCTGCAGGAGGAGCGGAGGAGATCCAAGGAAGGGCATTAAAGCAGCCCAGGCTGGGAAATCAGAGTTGAGGGAACGTCTGGGCAGGGTTTTGTGCTGGGTCCTCAGACCAGACACCCACCTGGGACAGAAAAACGTCTGAAATCAGAAATAAAGTCTCTCCCTGGCCTATTTAGCGGGACACCAGAGCAATTCTCCATCTTCTGCACTGTCTTTCCCAGCTGGGAGGCCAAAGGGGCACCCCCGAGCCTTCCCATCAGGGGCGTGTGAGGAAAGGGGAAGGGGAAAAAGGAAAGGGGGAAAAGGGGAAAAGGGGAAAAGGGGAAGGGAAGGGAAGGGAAGGGAAGGGAAGGGAAGGGAAGGGAAGGGAAGGATCGTCGTGCTGTCCCCCAGCTCTCCCTGCAAGGAGAGGAATGCCTGGTGCAGGGACGAGCTCTGGATTGATCTGGTTAACCAGGGAATGCAGATCCTGTCCCCAGGGAGGATTCGTGTCCCAGGAAGGGACAGCCAGGCTGGATCAGCTCTGTGCCTGCTCCCAGCCAAGCCCGGGATGAGGGACAGCTCCAAACTAAGCACAGTGCTGATGTAAAACTGAGCCTGGACTTAATCCCAGCCCTGTGGGGGGGGGGGATAAAGACATATCCCAGCATGTCCGTGGTGCAGAAAGGAGGTGAAACTCTGTTCCTTTCCTTTTGGGCCAGCATTCCAAGTTGTCTAATTCCCATTCAGACTGAAATACTCATTCCTGTTACCTGCAAGCTAAAATTCAGTATCTGAAGATACTTTGTGCCACAACCATTGAAACCTAAGCCCGTTTTTTGCCTGTTTTTTCTCTGATGAGGCTGATTAAGATGTAGTGAAGTCAGGTTTGGGATGCCAGGTAACACATTCCAGCTCTGCTCGCAAGAAGCGTCTCGGATTTACTCCTGGATCCCAAGAGCTCCCCTCTGATACAGGATGCTGCATTCCCACAGAGTCCTGAAATCCCTGCTGTGCAGCACCAGTGTGTGGTCAGGAGCATTTTGCTTTGTTGAGCAGCAGATTTCAGCGATGTTTCTCACCCTCCGTGCAGCAGAGGGGTTGGTTTGTGAAAGAGGAGCCACAGACTCTTTATTTCCTGGGGAAACAGCAAAGCTCAGCTATCAGTCAAACCCCCAAATCTCCATTTAAAATCTGCTTCTCCCTGCGCTGTCTCCATGTGTTGTTACTCTCTCATGGACGGCCCCAGATAAAAGGGCTGATGTCTGAGAGCAAGGAGTGCCTTCGAACATGAAATATTCCCTTCATTTAGGGTCCCCATGATTTTTGGGACTGCCTGCAGTGCCACAAACTTTTGGCTGGAGCCCTTTCCATCAGCCCATCCATCCCCCCTCTCCTTGGGACAGGCTGGCTCCAGAGAGGAGCTCACACCATCCATTTTAGCACCTGTCCCATTGTCCCTTTTCCATGGACCACCCAGCTAAAAGCACCCTGGAATGCCAAAGCTCACCATATTTCCACATTATTTGGTATCTGGGGTTGTGTTGGGGTTTTTTTCTGATACAAATAAACTGTGACAGGCTCACATGGGGAGTGATTGAGTCACATTAAAGCCGTTTTCGTGTTCCAGTATAATCTGGCTGGACTCGTTTACACTAATTAGAACTAATTATGTGCCTGCTAAACTGCTAGGTTTGATTGTGGGAGGTGCAGGGACTGAATCACTTCATGCTTTTCACTTGGAGAGTGCCTCAACTCTGCTTTATCTGCGAGGCGAAAGGGCCTGAAAACGATAAAACCTTGATGAGCTCAGACCCTTCAGGTGGGGAAAATCAACTCGGCTTCCCTCCAACCCCACGAAGTTTGGTTCAGTGTTTTGATTCTCAGTGTTTTGGTGCTCAAAGGAGTCTGTAAATTCATTTTGAGCAGGACACAATAAGGAAGATGACAATAAAATGCTGACAATCAGCAGGGAGGGACGCCAGGATTGTGTTTTGTGAGGGCTGAGCAGAGCCTGGGGAGCAGCTCTGTGGGGAGCTGGGACATTCAGCGAGGAGAAATCATTAATGGGAGACTTTTGTTCTGTTTTCTGTTGGATTCTCCACAAATGAAAGGAGGGCAACGTGCAAAGAGCCTCATGTGATGGGATCAGCCAGGCACGGGGCTCCAGCTGCTCCCAGCACAGCCAGATTTTCTGCCTGGAGTTTCCATGGATTCTGGAGCTCTCCAGACACACAAAATCCAGGAGTTCCCCAAAAACTGCTAAGGCACAAGTCACTAAAGGGATGGGAAATATCTTCCAGGTGCCCTTGAGACAAACATCCCTGGGATGCTCTGGAAAACCGGTTCCTGAGGCCTCAAACATTGGGATAAGCACCAATTTCATGGCCCAAATTCCACCTAAATTTAAATTTCCATCATTGTAATCCCCATGTTTTTACCCAAATAAAAATAAGGGCAGTTAATTTTCAATTCACTTAATTTTTCATCATTGTAATCCCCATGTATTTAACCACATGACAATAAGGGCAGTTAATATTTCGATTTATTTCAAAAAATGAGATGCTCTGGCTTTCAAATCTGGAGTTCTTGGTTCTCCAGACCTTGCTGCCATTTAGCTCCTGACACCAGAACTGTGTTTTTAAGCCTGGGGGAATGAAATACCCCCAGAATTTTTAGATCCATGAATGCTCAGGAGTCCCACAGGGACATAAATTCCTACCCAGTTCAGGACTTAACGATGAGGTACAAAATGCAGAAAATTCTGGTTTTAGGCTTTTGCCACCAACAAATAGAGCAACAATGTAGGGAATGAAAATTGATTTATAAAAGCTGGCTGAGGCAGTTTGAGCTGTTCAGGTGTTGCTAAAGATTTTTCCTGTCCTGGGGTGGGATTTGTGTTCATCCCTGAATTAGTGACCACTGCTGGGGGAGACAGATCTTCCAGAGTGGTTTGAAGTCACTTAGGAGAAATCAGAAAATTTTTAAGAATCGGCAGGTTTGCCATCAGGACAAAAAAGGTGATTTCATCTTCATTTGGAGATGGGGGAGGCAGAATGGAAAAGGAAAGGGAAAAGGGAAATGGGAAAAGGGAAAAAACCCGAAAAGGATGGGAAGGGAAGGGAAGGGAAGGGAAGG
>NW_008235987.1:1976128-2033304 GCF_000691975.1 Corvus brachyrhynchos
GAAGGGAAGGGAAGGGAAGGGAAGG
The DNA here is from genome assembly GCF_000691975.1 of Corvus brachyrhynchos. Classification (NCBI taxonomy): domain Eukaryota; kingdom Metazoa; phylum Chordata; class Aves; order Passeriformes; family Corvidae; genus Corvus; species Corvus brachyrhynchos. Next base: position 1,976,154 of record NW_008235987.1, read on the forward strand.
GAAGGGAAGGGAAGGGAAGGGAAGGGAAGGACCCAGAAGAGGGGAATCCCAAGGAAAGGTCAAAGCTGTGAATCCTGTGTATCACATCAGCTCTGGGGGCACTGACTCTCTGTGCCAGTGCCTTGTTTGCACGGCCATTCTAAAAGGAAAATTCACCAGGCAGCTCCCCAGCTGCCCATGGGCATTCCCTGGCTCTGGCACGGCCGGGATGGGGGGGTGGCTGAGCCCTCCAGCTCTGCCCAGCTCACTCAGCTCAGGGACACTGATTTTAAGCCCTTCTGCTCTGTGTTCCTGAGAATGAGGAATCTGATTGATGTTTCTCGTGAAAGTGGCCCTGAAGTGGCTCTGAGCCCTCAGGATGCAGCTCCCAGCTCTCCCTGATTTCCCAGCTCGGCAGTTTGGGCTCTCCAGCTTTTCCAGGCCTTCTGTGGGATGATGTCAGAGCAAGATTTCAGTGAAATCCCAATTGTTTGGCTCGCGCCTGGTGCAGCATGTGGTCCCTTTTTGCTGTCTGACTATTTTTATTAGTTCAGCTACATCTTTTTTTGTTAGCTGAGAGGATCTGTGGTTCCTGGGGAGAACTCGCATTCCAGACTGCAATATTTTATTCTGGTTTTAAGTTTGAAATCGGGTTTTATTTTCCCCCTTCCAACTGATATTAAAAAAGGGTTGTGTTTTTGGTGCAAATCTGGATGAAACCATCCAGGTCTTGTCACCAGCACCCTGTTGGAAGCAGGAGTGGAGATTACATTACTTTGTCCAACTGGCTGACTGCCACTGACCTCCCTGACTTATCCATGAGTTCGCTGGATCCAAGACAAGAAGGCTCCCACAGAATTTTCCTGCTTTTCAAGTGTAAAAAACCTGCTTCCCTAAGGGGAATCCCACAGCACCCTCCTGTCGTGCAGCCCCATCCCCTCACCTGTTAACCTGGGGTGACACAAATGTTCGTGGAACTGAACCTGGGGGTCACAGGATTGTCTATATGTGAAGATTTCCCTGCCAAAAGCCTTTTGGGAATTCAGCCAGGGAAGGAAAAAGCCAATCCAGCAAGACCTGTGTGGGCAAACAGCGAAGCCCTCGTGGCTGTGGGATATGAAAGCTCCCCCTTGTCTGGTGCAGTTTTGGGGGAAGAACGTGTTCCCCGTGGCCAGAACTTCCATCTGAGCTGGGAATTGTGTGTGGAAGATGAGCCCTGATCTGATCCAGAGCTGCTCGCAGACCCAGCTGAGCCTGACATGCTGCTCGTGGGTGGGAACGTCTGTTTGGAGATGGAAGCTGACAGTCAGACTGCAGCAGATCCCGGGGTAAAAGGGAGATGGGCTCAAATCCCACGTGCAGGCTGCTCTCCGCCTGCTCCTGGGGATCACCACCAGCTTCATCCCTGCCAACAGCTCCCAGTGGCCTCTCTTTTGGGCTGAAAATGCCTTTTATATCTCAATTTTACATCAAATCAACCACAAACCCAACTCAAACCTATCCCCAAACCATGGCTAAAACTCCTGACTCCCATTTGCACCCCTTCCCAAAGGAGGGGAGCCAAGGGCAGCCGGCTCCTTTTTGAAGGGAATTGTGCAGCTCCCAAAGCCCTGACAGCACGAATTTGGGGTGGTCAAGAACTGGCCAGACTTCCAGGAGTTCACTTCAAACAGCTCACTGGGATGCCTCGGTGTCTGCAGCCTCTCCATCTGCAATTCCTTTGGGGAATGCAAGGGCCTGGGTAATTAAACACCCTCAGCAGTGCAGCGCATGAGAAGGGGTCTGGACAAGGCCTCGGGATCAGCTGGGAGAAATCAGATCATTTTAATTTACAAAGCTTCACGTTCCTGAGGTGTATCCACGGCTCTGTCAGGATTTTGTTGCACCTTGTGGTATTTTTTGGGTCCGCACTTCAGGCTCGAGCCCATGGGGCAGGTTCCCAGTGAAACCATAGCAGGGAAATTATAAAGTTATTATTAGGGCCACTTCCTCCAGGATAGAAACTCCAGGGAGAGCAGCCCCACTGCAGCCCTGGCCATGTAATTAGGCAGCAGACAGAGCTCTTAGTCACGCTGGATTTCTAATCTGGGGCTGGTGCAAAGCTGACAGGATACCCAGGGAAAAGAGGATGACTGTGCAGATTCCTGGAGAGGAGCCTGTGGGATCAGCTCTGTGGAATAAATCCTGAATGTCCTTGCAGGAAAAGATATCCCGTGCTGATTGAAGAGGCAGAGTTTGCCCATCATATTGGCTTCAATCTGCAATCTGAAAACAATCTCAGCTCCCAACGAGGCGTTTCAGATCTTTATTTCTTGGAGGGTTAGACCTGACCCATTCCAAGCACTGAAATCCAGATTTTAATCAGCAGTTTCTCTCCCAGGCTGCGTATCAGGCTGGGAATCTCATCAGAACAGGGTTTCTTGTGAGATTTCCAATTCCTGATGGCAGAAAATCCCACAAGAAAGGAGCTGCTCTATCCCAGCCACAGCCAGGCGTTTCAGAGCCACGCAAAACCGACCAGTGAAACACCCCCAGCGTTATGGGACACAGGGAAGGCTTTTTCAGGGTTCCTATTAAAGTGACCAGATCTCTTTGTGGTTCCTCTGTTTCAGCCACGACAACCTGACGAGAAACTGCCTTTCTCAGCAGCTCAGGCTGATTTCTTGTCTGAAGAATGAGATTCCCTTGCGCTGAACAGACAGATCCTGTCTTGCCAAAATCGGTGCTGGGAGAGGGCTCCACACAACTCCCCAGTCCTCAGCAATGGAGGAAAGAAGCCCCAAATACAAACAGAGCTCAGCTCAGGCCGTTATTGGTGGTGAAAAGGGGAGCAGCTGCAATATTGGAGTCTGATCTGGTCCCACTTGCTGCTGAAGAGGGTTAAATTTTTTTTTTAATAGTGAAGTGTAAAAAGCAACTTAGAGCTTTCTCTTCTCCCCGAGAAATCCCAAAGATCTTTAGTGCCCTCTACAGCCACTCTGGATCCGTTCTCACCCTCAGCACTGCTCAGTGTTCGTATTCCTGTTCTTCTCTCTGCTTCTCCAGTGAGCTGCAATGCGCAGCCCTTTAAAGGAGCTTTCAGCACTGCATTAATCACGAGCCTTAATGGGCAATTCCAGCTTTTTTCCTGCTAATATATGTGCATGTTCTCTGTGTAAGAGAATGCTCCAAAGTACAGCCTGTGCAGCTGCAGAACCACGAGCTCATTTCATCCCCACCCCAGCTATGCGGAGTGTGGTTTGTGTCCCCAGAAAAGGAACAGAAGGCACAGTTTTCCTCCCTGGGCACTGACACCTCATCTCTCCTGCCCGCAGCCAGCAGCTCCTGATGGTGGAGAACTCACGGAAAAGTCCTGAAAACCCCAAATTGCTCTGCAGCGCCGGGCGTTTGCCCTGAGTGATTCACACAAGGCACAGTCAGGGAAGGGCTGGGGTTGGAAGGGACCTGAAGGATCAGCTCGTTCCAGCCCCCAGCCTGGGGTAAGGGACACAGGGACTGGTTTAGAAAGCAGGAATGGAAGCACGGAGCAGTTTCCATGGCCAGAGGGCTGAGAGCTCTTTGCAGATTGCAAGGCTGATAAAGCTCTTGGGTCAGGGAAAATCGGGATCGGGCTGTGGTGGGAGGTGGGATTATGCTGAGCCTGCCATGGCTAAAACATCATTTCACCCATATTCTCCTGAGCTTTCCAGAGCTAAAACACAATTTCATCCCCATTTTCCTGGCCTGCCATAGCTAAAACATCATTTCATGCAGCATTTCATCCCTCTTCTCCTGAGCTTTCCAGAGCTAAAATATCATTTCATCCACTTCCTCCTGACCTGCCAAAGCTAAAACATCATTTCATTCCCGTTCTCCTGAGATTTCCAGAGCTAAAATATCATTTCATCCACCTTCTCTTGACCTGCTGTAGCTAAAATATTTCACCCACATTCTCCTGACCTGCCATAGCTGAGACACCATTTCATCCACCTTCTCCTGAGATTTCCAGAGCTAAAATATCATTTCTTCCCCATTTTCCTGACCTGCCATAGCTAGAGCACCATTTCTCCCAGCATTCCATCCCCATTCCTGCAGCAAAGCAGCTCCTCTCCTTAGGCGGCTTCAGGCACAGGGCTGGGATTTGTGGATTTAGCTTTCCCAAGGCCAGCTGTGCCCCTTCCCACCAGGAGCAGCTCTCACATGTCCTGCAAATGCGCAGCCACGTCTGCTGGCCATCCCCAGGGCTGGCACAGCCTTTTCCAGGCTGCTCTGTCATCCCGGGAATCCCAGCACTGCAATCCTGAGGGATGAGCCGAGCTTTCTGCTGGAAAAGGAGCTCTGGACTTGGAGGTGGCCTTCAGCCATTCCTTCTTCCCCATGCTCTGTCCTCACCTTAAAGTCAGCTCAGGGACACATTTTTTTGGAGCTCAGGTGCATTTCTGGCTGATGGAGAAGATAAAAATCCCTGGAACAAACACCAGGAGCTCAATGCTGCCCCGTGTGCCCTGACCATACCAGTTTGCCCAGCCCATGGAAACTGGGAGCTGCCCCATCCCCAAGGAACACCTGGATTGAGGGGGCATTTTCCATTTGTTAACGGGGGAACATCATCCTTTGACTGCTCTGCTGCTGGAACAGAATCCCCAAAAATATCCCATGGAGGAGAAGTTCACTGATAGGAGCTGAGCCACCTCTCCATCAGAAACCCCACGACCTGAGGGACTGCGAAACCCCTCAGTAATAACAAATGGTTTATTTACAGCTGCTGAATGACCCCCAGATGTTTGGGAGCAGCCCCTTCCATGCCAGAAATAGTCCCTGGGAACTCCCAGATATTTCAGCAAACCCTGGTGCTCCAAATGGCAAAGCCCCTTTTGTCCCCTTTTGTTTCACCCCCTGTTCTTGCTTTTACAGTTTCCTGGAAAACCAAATTATTTGTTTATTGGAGGAGGGGGAGGCAAAAAAAAAAAAAAAAAAAAAAAATTCGATTGAAAATATTATTTTCCCTGTGGTGTTTTCATTTCAAAACCCAGTTTGGTTTTGTGTGTGTGGATTTGAAATGAAGCCTTGAAATGAAAACCTGTGTTTCATTTTGAAATGTCAGCCTGGGCAACATTTTCAATCCAGAGATGGGGCTTTATTCCTGTGTTTAAAAAATATGAAAATCAGATTTCTCTGCTTCATTTTATGCACTTCAATTTTTCATCACCCTGTTTCCCTCATTGCTGACTCTTCCCTCCTCCTCTCCCCTCTGCTCATTCTTTTCTGTGCAGGAAAAGGCACAAAACTGGCAAAAATGTGGTAGAAATAATTCCATCCCTGTTTTATTTTTTTTCCAGGCAGCACAATATTGAATAATTTTTCCATTTATAAAAGAGTGACAAGTGGGAAAGAGGGAATAATTTAACTTTTTTCATGTTTTCTCACTTTTTCACTTTCTATTCTCCAGAATGATGAACTTTGCATTGAAAAAGTACCAGGGGCAAGGGAGGCATTCCTAAAATCGGGATATTTCCATTTGGCAGCTGCAGCGTAACCAGGCCCTATTCCCAGGTTTCTACCAGGTTTACTCCAGGATGTTTCCAGCTGGGATCCTAAACATAACCAGGCCCTATTCCCAGGTTTTCACTAGGAAATTTCCAGTTGGGAAGTGGAACATAACTGCTCCCTATTCCCAGGGTTCCACCTGCTTTACTCCAGGGTATTTCCAGTTGGGAGCTGGAACACAACCAGTCCCTATTCCCAGGTTTACTCCAGGGTATTTCCAATTGGGATTCTGAATACATCTGGGCCCTATTCCCAGGTTTTCACCTGGTTTACTCCAGGATGTTTCCGGCTGGGATCCTGAACATAACCAATCCCTAGTCGCAGGTTTACACCAAGTTTACTCCAGGGTATTTCCAGTTGGGATCCTGAACATAACCAATCCCTAGTCGCAGGTTTACACCAAGTTTACTCCAGGGTATTTCCAGTTGGGAGCTGGAACACAACCAGTCCCTGTTCCCAGATTTACTCCAGGGTATTTCCAATTGGGATTCTGAATACAACCAGTCCCTATTCCCAGGTTTTCACCAGGTTTACTCCAGGGTATTTCCAGTTGGGATCCTGAACATAACCAATCTCTATTCCCAGGTTTGCACCAGGTTTACTCCAGGAAACTTCCAGTTGGGATCCTGAACATAACCAATCTCTATTCCCAGGTTTGCACCAGGTTTACTCCAGGAAACTTCCAGTTGGGATCCTGAACATAACCAGTCCCTATTCCCAGGTTTTCACCAGGTTTGCTCCAGGGTATTTCCAGCTGGGATCCTGAACATAACCAATCTCTATTCCCAGGTTTGCACCGAGTTTACTCCAGGATATTTCCAGTTGGGATCCTGAACATAACCAGTCCCTGTTCCCAGGTTTGCACCAGGATATTTCCAGTTGGGATCCTGAACATAACCAGTCCCTGTTCCCAGGTTTACTCCCGGATATTTCCAGTTGGGATCCTGAACATAACCTGTCCCTGTTCCCAGGTTTCCAACCCACACACACAAGTTGTGATGGAGGGGACAAGTGTGGAGGAGCTGGTGGCAATAAAACGGGATTAAACTGGAGCCTTGTTTTACTTTGTGATGGAAAAGGAAAATCCCATGGAAGACAAGGGAAATCCAGCTGGGAAATGTTTCAGGGGCCTTGGAGTCGTATCAGGTACCAAGGAAAGGAGAATAGAGACCATAAACCTCCGACAGGCACCTCTGAGTGGGTGCAGAGCCACTTCATCATCGAGGAATGACGGGCAGAGTTCCTATTTCTGTTATTCCACATGGTCCCTGAAAGCCAGTGGCGAATCCAGCATGATTTGGGAAGAGAGGGAGCTGGGAGGGAAGGAATGTCAGACTCCAGATTGGTTTTCTCCCCCATAAATTCATTCCTTCCACACTCCTGTCCTTTGTTCAGCCACTGCTCACAGGAATAAAGAGCCCTTTGCTCCTGGTGGGGCCGATTTTCCAGCCAGTTCCTAGAAAATAAACCAATTTTCTAATTTGCATAATTGATCTGCTGGCTCAGGAGCTGGTTTGGTACCACAGGAGCAGCTGGCTCAGTGTTCACTTTGGCGTTTGCACAGGAAATAAACCCAGCTCCAAGCTGTGCCCCTGGATCCCTGGCAGTGTCCAAGGCCGGGTTGGACGGGGCTTGGAGCAGCCTGGGACAGTGGAAGGTCCCTGCCTGTGGACTGGATAACTTTTAAGTTCCGTTCCACCCCAAACCATGCCCTGATTCTCCCATTCTACACTGCAAACATCTCGAGAGATTTAGCCTGGAAATAATCTTCAAGTTTAAGGACTCTTTTCGAACATGTAGCATTGGCTGGGAGCTCAGCTCACGCTCAGAGCTTTGTCCAGCTCCTCTTTGGGATGGATGTGCTGCACGGATCATTGCTTTTATCTCCTCCAGTTTTACTGTGCTCCTACAGAAACCAGACCCACGTGGGGGGGAACTGGGAGGAGAGACTGCGGTGGTGCCAGACCATGGTTCATCTTCAGAGTTCTGATTTTTTCATTGAGGAGGCTCCAGAGAGACTTTTTTGCAGCTTTTCAATACTTCAAGAGGGGTTATAAAAAAGATGGGGATGGATTTTAGCAGGAGTTGTAGCACTGAGACAAAGGGGAGTGGTTTTAAATGAAAAGAGGAGAGATTCAGACGATAGGAACAATTATTTTATGATGAGGGGGGTAAAACACAGGAACAGAGAGGCAGGGGCTGCCCCATGCCTGGAAACATCCAAGGCCAGGCTGGACGCAGCTCTGAGCAGCCTCTGGTTGAAGATGTCCCTGGTCACTGCAGTGATTTTGGACTGGATCACCTTCAAAGGTCCCTTCCATCCCAAACATTCCATGATTCCATGATTTTGTGAGCACAAAACTCCTTCACACCCTGTCCCACCTCGGGATCAATCACTGCTTGAAGGAAGCACCATTCCTAAACCCCATCCAAGCCATCCTTCTGTGCTGGAGAAAGCCAACAAAACCTCCAAACCTCAGCAAAGCATTCCCAGAGCAGAGGGAAATGGGGAATTCCAGGACAGGCCCAGGGACAGAAGTTTCTGTGGAAAAACAGGGAAAGAAAATGAAAGCAGCAACTCTGAGCTCTGAAGTGGATGAAGCAGGGAGTGCTTCTGCTTTAAGAATCATTAGTCCCTTGTGCAGATCGGGCAGGGACTCCAGGATCCATTTATTCTGGGAATTTGCTCCAGCCCAGGGCTCTGTCGGTCCCTCTGCCTGGGCCTTTTTGTTGCTGTTGCCTCCGTTTCACCAACCTTGACACTTAAAGGCCAAAAATTAATCTTCCAAGGACAAGATGGCCAAGATTCCTAAATTACGGCCTCTTCATTATCTTTAGGTACCTGCTCAGGACAGATGAATTGCCTCCAAGTCAGGGCAGAAAATCCTCCAGGGAGCAAGCAAAGAATAATGTGCAAATACTGCCTGAAAACACGAATGAGCACCAAAGGAAAAAGGGAAAAACACACATCCCATTTCTTTTTTCCCCCCACTCATTCTGTTTCCTTTATGTCCAGTGGTTGAGGGCTGCTGGTGGAAGATGGAGACATTTATTAATTCTCCGTGCAGGAAGGTAAACAGTGATCTCCATCCTCTGGGATTCTGAGTCTGCTCTCAGCTGTCCCTGAGGAATCTTCTTCCCCTGCCTAATGGGCTCTGACCACAGCAGATCCATTTACGGGGGACCATATCATTTTCTAAAGCCTCATTTAGGCTCATACACAAAAAAAACATGGCCCTGTCACAATGAAGAGATTTCAACTCCTTAAAGCTCCTTTTGCTTTATTTCTCAGAGCTGATTTAAAATGCAGGGCTGGGTTGAAGAAAGGAGAGGAGAGGGAAAGGAAGGAAGGAAAGGAAATAGCACAGGAGCTGATTTTCCAGAGCTGCACGAAATGATGGATTTTAAAAGTCCATTTGAAAGAAAGTGGGGGAACTTTTTTAGAACAAGTGCCTGCCATAAAAGAGGGAGAAGGGAAAAAGACATTATCTGGTCTGGTAGTTTTCAGGAAGTTGTGCTCCCAATTCCCTAAAAATAAAATTCCTCTATGATCATCACTTTGCTTATTACTTCTCTTGGAGCAGCACCCTGAAAACATCAGCAGAATTTGGGATTCTATTGTAAAACCAGATTGCCCAGACATGGTGATTGACTAAATCTGCAACATGGTGTGAACACAAAAAATCCTCTCCAGAAGAGGCTCATGAGCTCCGAACTTGTTTTTAATCTCGGTTTCAGCTGAAAAACTCAAACATGATCATTATTTGTGAACCCAAAGTGTGTCAGAAAGATTTATTTTGATTTCATGGAAAAGTTCAAGCTGTGAAAAGAGCGAAATTTTGATTTTGTTAAGGTTTAACCTCTCTCATTTCCAGCTCCACGTTGTGAGAGATGATGGCAGAACAAGATCGGCCAGGAATGATTTGACAGAAGCAAGGAGAGTCTGGGACCCATCCTGGTGAACATGGATGGGAATTTCCAGGTGGGAAACTTCCCTGGGTGAAACTTTTCAGCCAAATCCAGTCCTGTTGGAAGCCACCACCAGACAGAGGAGGCTGCAGTGGAAGCTCATAAAATAAGACAAGATGAAAGGGCATTAATGAGATCCCCTCCCTCCTTATTCATGGAGGAGTTCCATGTTTAATGTCCATGGATTTATTCCCGAGCTCCCTGTCCAGGACACCTCCCAGCTGCCAGCCTGGGCAGGAAAATCAGCCCATCTTTCTAGTAAAAGGCTGATTTTCTGGTAATGCCATTAAAGAGGATATTTTGGAACAATAAGGAAGCTGTTCTCCTGGATATTTGCACACTGGAATTCCTTTTCCCTTCCCTGATTTTTCTTTTTTTTTTCGTAATAGAGAAAACAAAATTTCTACAGATAATCTAAAGCTGACCTGGCTGATTTATAGGAGATAAAATGATTGGTGTGGAGCCCATCTCAGGGAGTTTTATCATTTTTGGGTCAGAACTTTAACAGGGAGAATTTAGTGTAGCTCTGATCCTATAAATTTAAGGACACTGGAATATTCCATAATATTTCAAACCTTTTTGGAGCCCCCAGAAGAAAGGGATGGAGCTGATCTGGGAGCCTCTCTGAAATGATGGAATGATCCCAGTTTGGGCTCGCCACAGATCAGAATCAGGAATGATTTCCTTCACCAGGGGAAGGAAGCCTCTGCTGTAGGATCTGCCTGGGATGGGATGTCAGGGTCCTGTTTGTCCCCACATCAGCACCAAATGATGTGGAATGAGGTGTCTCAGCTCCTCTCTCCCACCACAAAGTGGGTGAGCAGAATCCCATAATTCCCGTGACCTCACCTGGGAAAAATACAACTTTTCACCCAAATTTCAGGAGCCTGGACGTTACTCCAGCTGGGAATTTCTGAGTGGAGGAATCTGTTTTTTGCCTTTTCTCCTTGTTCTCTACAGCCTTGGGGATCTGACTCTGGAGATTCACGGACTCTGTTGTGTTCCACCTCCATGAATTTGCTGTTATTTCCAAAATTTCCTATAAAAAGTTTAAACCATCCCTGTTGGACATCGAGCATTGAGAGTCTTTCAAAGGTCCTTGTGCAACTCAGGAAATTCTGGAGCTTGGAAGAAATGCCATGGAAAATCCCACCTTCATCACATCCACTCATCTGTGCTGATGTGGTTCCAGTTTGCTCCCTTTCCATCATTTTTAACCCCATTGCAACCTCTGAGCAACCTGGGCTGTCCCCATGGATCCCAACACATTTTCCTCTCTTTTCTCATCCAGTGGAAGCTCCTCAGCCAGGATTCCACCCAAAGTGCAAAAATCCTGCTTTTGAAGACCTGAGGCATCACTGCTGCCAGCTGAGCCTTTATGGCTGTGAGAAATAAGAACTGAAAACGAGATAAAAATGAAACTCCTCCTTTTCTCTGGCAGTCCTCACCTAAATATCCAATCCATCATCCCAGGAGCAGCTCCAAGATATTGTTTGTGATCCTGAGCTGGACTGGGGACAAGAATATTCCTTGCAGAGACAGCAGCAGCTCTGCACAGGGCTTTTGTGAGGAGCCATCCTGCCAATTCCTTCAACTGGAAACACATGGAATATGAGGATTATGGACAGATTTCTGTTTGTTTGGGGGTTCTTTTTCCCCATTTTTTCCCCATTTCCCCCCGTTTTTCCCTCATTTTTTGGGAAACGTTGGATACCAGGCTTCCAGCTGTGTGTGCATCCTTAGGGCATGCTCCTAAGAGAGCCCTCGGAATTCATTTGAGAGGCTGGAGCAAGCATGGATTACATTTATCTGGAAAATTACATTTATTTATCTGGTGCACTTCAAATGGACTCGAGGGTCTTGGAGGTCTTCTCCAACCTTAAAGATTCTATGAAATAGAAATGTAAAAAAGGATCTAAACACTTGTCTAGATCTCAGCCTAATATTTGGTTACCACGCAAATGGGAATTCTTCAACACGATATAATTCCATTTTTAAAAAGAGGACTTGCTGAGACTCCACGTTTTTGTGGAAATCAATCAACTCTGACAAAATCTTATTTTCTTTTGTAGACCAATTTCTGTCTGCAGCCCAGAGGTTGCCAGGGTAGCCTGGGTAGGTATTGAATTCTTGCAATGTTTGGAGTTATCAGCCTCAAGTTCCTCTCGTGGAATCCTTTGGGTTGGAAAAGAGCTCTGAGATCATCCCCCTGTCACCCAGAGCAGAGCCCCGAGTGCCATGACACAAAGAGGGAACTCCAGGAGGAGTGGGGCTGGTGACATGATGGTCACCCCAATATCCTCTCAAATAGAGGAGATCTTTAAATTCGACCTTAAATCCTCTGGATTTTATATTGGAGAAAATGTAGAGCTGGAGGAACTTCAAGCTGCATGTTCTCATGACTAAAGGGACCAGCTCAAATCAGCATTTGGGGAGTAAAGGGAGGTAAAAACAAGCTGCTGGATAAGTTGTGGCAGCATCAGAGGTGGGTGGTGCACCCGGAACCCTGCCTGGTAAAGAGTTCCTGGGAGTAAAAAAGGCAAAAGGTGTTGAACTGGCTCTAATTTGGCGTCAGAGCAGCAGCTGCTGACAGGCAGCCAGGCAGGGCCCGCTGCAGAGCGTGTTTTTCATGGCTGCAATCTCCTGTCAGAGCTTCTGCAGAAGTGGAATTAAAAATCTTCCCTGCTTTGTGGTGAGGACAGACAGATGCTTTCCTGCTTTAATTCCTGAGTGGCCAGAACATGTTCGTTGACATTTCAGCTTGATGTTTTAATTGGCTGATTTGAATAAAACTCAGACAGGTTGTGTTGCTCCAGTTGATTTTGTGTCTCCCAGCCCAGCAGCCAACAAAAAGAAGACAGCGGGACAAGGAGGGGCACTGACTTTTCACCTCTCTGATTCTCTCCCTGTTTTGTTGAGCTCTTAAGATATTTAAATTCATGCCTCGTTAAATTAGCCCTGTGTCCTGCAGGGACTGAAATTGCACACAGCAATCCAAAAAGAGGGTGCCCAATGTTCCTGCCAATTGTCCAGGAAAATGTTTCCTTTCAGGATTTTAATTTGATTTTTTGAGGAATCTGTTTCTTCCTCAAGTGCAGCTCTAAGGATGAACCCGGGATGTGGCACCCAACACTTCCCAGGGGTTCTGCTGCACCCCTGGACCACAGGAGGTGGGTCCTGAGTGTTTTCCAAACTGGGAAGGTCAGGCTGGACCACTCGTCCCCATTCCCAGCATCCCAAGGAGAAGGGGAAAGGCTTCTCTGGAAGCTGTGCACGTTTCTGTGTCTGCAGCAGGGGCACTTCCAAAGGTTCAGGGGCTGCTCAAAGATCCCTTTAACCCAACGAGGGAGGGAAGCGCTTGGGGAAGGAGTGCTGGGAGTGCTCACTAAGCTGCAAAGTCGTGGGAATCAGCCAGGATTGGGGCAATTCTCCTTCCTTGGCAGAAGGATGAAGGGTCAGAGGGCTGGATGGAGTGAGAGGGGAACACAGGGCAAGGAAGTGCTCAGCACAAAGGCTGACCGAGTTGGTGCTTGTCTTTTCAGACTTGTTCAGGACGTGCCTGAAAACTCTCTGAATGCTGCAAAAATTGGAGACTGAGAGCCACTCACAGCTCGTTGTGGCGAATAAATTCTCCCAAAACCACACCAGCATCAGCTTTTTCCCACCCACCCTTACTTTGATCCTAAATAAAGTTATGTCTGCACTAATTAGGTTTGCATTTTCCCCTCTGTACCTAACTGTGGATCATAAAACGAGCTGCAGATTCTGCCTTCAAGCACACAAAGCTGAAGATCAACATCTGCAAAACCACTGCAAACCTTCCTGATGGTTGTGACTGTGGGGTTTAGTCCTGAGGAGGACAACAGGGAGCTCAGGAGGGTGCTGGATATTCCAGGATTCCCAGGGGGAAACAGGGGCTGAGTGGGAATGAGCTGGCTCATCCCAGGTCGGGATCAATCCCAGCATGGAGCTGCCACAGCCCATTAGCAGAGCTGGGCATCCATCTCTGTCAGGGGCAGGTCAGGCCTCAGTGAGCCTGGAATCTGAATTCCTGCACCCTGGAGATGCCCTGGGTGGGATGGAGGTCACAGCCAGGGCAGCTCCGGAGAATCCCCAGCTTTGGCTTCTGCCTCCCAAAAAGAGATCTCAGCCTCACCTGGAGCAGCCACAGAGCCCCCGGGGTTTTGTTGCCTTGCTGGAATTCCCAGTGCTCTCCTGCTGCCCCTCTCCCAGTCCTTCACGTTCCCATTTCCACCCCACATCGTGTTTAGTCTGCCTGAAAATCCACGTTGGATTCCGGGAATAATCCAGCAATAATAAACCGAGAAATGCCTCGGCTACACAGGGGAGAGTTTTTTGATCCATGGGTGGCTTTGCTGAAAAAAAAACGAATCACAGCAAAACTCTGAGGAGAATCAATATCCATGGATCAAACCCTGATCCGCTGTTGTTTGTCAGATTCCCATCAGAACCATTTCTGTGGTGATCAATCAGCCTAAACACAGAATCTGGGCTGTAACTGTGCAAAAATGAGAAAAATCCCTGTGATTCTCAGATATTTCCTATGGAATAGAGGCAATCCTGTAAGAAATGAGTCCTCCCTTCCCATCAGTCATGGGCCAAACGAAATTATTTCAGAGTTCTAAGGCTGAGCTCCTGGAATACTGTAAGAAACTCCTTTCTGAAATTCTAAATTGAAGAGCAGCTGAAAGGAAAGAGCACTCAGCAGTCAGGAGGAATTAGGGCAGAGGGAATTTGTCAGTCCTGGATATTTGCTCTTATTTTCACCTGGGAATTTTCATCCTGGGCTGGGGTGGAGCTGCTGTCCCTGCTGGAATGTGGCACCCTTTGGAGGGAGAAGTGACTCAGGGAAGGCAATTGCTTCTCTTCTGGGTGTTTTGGGAGGAATCTGACCTCAACCAGCTCTCAGAAAGTGAGCTGGTGCTCCTCAGCTTCCAGCTGAGCCCTTCCAGCTCTTCCCAGGATCCATCCCTGGGGGTGGAAGGACTGGTGGTCCCTGGAGCTGGTGGTGTCCAGGGGGATGAGCCAGTTCTTGGTGCTGTCCCACCAGGCTGGGCCCAAAACCCAACTAAAATAACATTTTTCACTTTATCTTTGCTTCAAACAACGCTGAGCAAGCAAGAAACAGAACCAAAGCCGTGATTTTAAAAACTCCTCGTGCTAAACTTCATGATAAATTTTATTTTTTGAGGTGGATCTTATCTAGAAAACCCTTCCTTGGCTCCCATTTGATTCAAAATTCACCCAGACCCCATTGATTTGAGGGAGAAAAGCTCCATGTGTGCCCAGGGCCAGAATTTGAGCCTGTGTGCTGGTATTCAGCAAGAAAGGCAGACTTCTCCACGCAGCAGAAAGGAAATTGTGCTTTACTCCATTGTTTACCCTTCCCAGTACTTTAATTTTCCCTTTGTTTAATATTCCAGCAGAAGCCATTTATCTTCCTGGATGATCAAATAAACTGGGTGGTAAAAGAACGGATATTTAATTCATGGGGAGGGGGAAAATGGTATTAAAGGTGGACCAAAGGGATCTCATTTGGAAATAGAGTAATGTGTGATTTGCTACCTCACACTTGCCTCAGTGCCTGGGGGAAAAAAAGGAGATTTTTTCATCCCAAAGAAAGATTTGGATTATTCTTTCCCAGCCCTGCAGTGCAGGGGATGCAGTTCTGAAAGCTGATATTTGGCTGCTTCAAAGGAGCCAAATCCTGCTCAGGGCAAGCCCATTACTCCTGGAGGAGATAAGGGGTTATCAGGATGTGGAGTAAGGGGGCATCAGGACGGGAATATCAGGGGTTTTCAGGATTTGGGAAGCACGAGGCGCTCATTAGGAGAGGAGGGGCGAGGCTCAGGTGCTGGGAGGTTCCAGCATCAAGAGCAAAAGACACTGCCTGAAAAAGGGAAATTTTCCTTCAGCCCTCCATGATCTTGATCCCAGTTTTTCCACAGCTTCAGAGGGATTTCCTGGTTGGGAGACCAGGCTGGACCTGAACCCCATCAGGGCTCTGTGGCTGATGAGCTTCTCTACCAGTTTAAAGCAGGAGCAGGTCTGACAGGACTTGGAAAAACTGCCTGGAAAAGGGAAATTTTAGAGGATTTGTCCCATATAAGCTTTTTTTTTGGCAGGCAGAAAGCCAGGATTCACTTCTCTCTCCACCGAGCAGCTCATGGGGTGCAAATACTTATCTTTTTCTGCTTTTTTTTCCTACCCAGCCTTTTTCTGAGAGTTCCTTAAGTTCCTTAAGAAGGTGCTGATGTTCCCTGTGACAGCACAAATTTTTGTCAGGGTGTTCATCATCATCATCCTTTCCATCATTTTTCCCTGGGTTTTTAGTGGAAAACTGGGAATTTAATACTCAAGTGACACCTATTTGATTACAAACACACATAAAACCCATCAGTTTATCCCTTTCAGATCTGTTCCTTATTCCAGTTTTGATGGAGAGGCTTTGCCTGGCAGACACAGAATTTATGAATAACAAAGATAAATGATAAAGATTAAAGCTCTTGTTTCATACCCATCTGTTTTTGCAGCAAACTGCTAAAATAAAACTCATTAAGAAATCTGCTGTGAGTACCAAAGCTCCTTTTAAAACACCTTCTCTCTTGCTCTGATCTGAATTTTTCAGTTTGAGGAAGGATTAAGCAAATTAAGAACAGGAAAGTGTAACAACACGAGCCCTTTGAGGACCAGCCTTGATTTTTCCAGCATATCTCACCTAACCACAGGAATATTTTTTCCTGTGAAGTAGCATTTAAATATTTATTTGAAAATGGTGAAGTGCCTTCCTATAAAGACACAAATCATTGTTTGAGTTGGCAGGCCCCAGATCGAATAAAATACTGAAATGTGGTTCAGATATTGACATTTATTATTTTTTATGAGAAAAAAATGTACCCTAAAAGAAGCCCTCGAAATACTTGATTATTTTTGGGAGCAGACTGTGGGTAAAAAACCACTGTTGCTGTATCAAATTTTGGGGAATAAGAAATAAAATAGACCAGAATTCATGGGCCTGTGTAGGTTTAAGTGCTGGATATAGAAGGTTTTAATTCTTTTTTACATTTTATACACTCACAGCCTGGTGTTTCTGACATTACAATTTCAGTGGTCGAAGTTTTGGGGTTTCATTCAATCACTGTTGTACTTTCAGTTTAGAAAATCTTATTTTCTGTGTGAAATCTCTGGAGTTTAATAAGAAAATTGAGCTCCCATCATCATCTTGATGAAGGTTTTATGGTCAGGATCTGCTCTGAAAAAAATGATGCCCACCCAGGGTCATTATTCCACGAGCCTTTAAGGAAAATTTTTTTTGTTGAAGGATAAAGGTTTGGGAAAAAAAAGAAGAAAAAAATTTATAAGCACATTAGAGGCCACAATTTGATAATTTGAATTCCTGATGTGGAAATAAAATGCAGATGCAAAGATTGGGGCAGGAGAAAGAAGGAAAAAGAATCCTGGCCATGATTAATGAGGGAGAATTTGTTGACTTGCACTGGTTCTGCTCCGAGGGGAGGGGGCAAACTGAGGAATTTCTAAGCCAAAGCTTTAAAGCAGGACATTCCAACAGACATTGGGCTCAAGTACACAACACACACAGAAAAAATAATTAGAAAAAAAAGGTTAATTTGTTTTCATCTGCTGGTTCCAGTCCAAGGGGTGAAGTTTGTTTTTCCCTCTTGCACCAGTTCAGGGAGGAGATACGCCCCATATGCCACCAGCTCTGCTGCCAGATGTTTGCCAGAGGTTTTTCCCTCCCCATTCCCATTCCCATCCCCATCCCCATCCCCATTCCCAGCTGTTTATTTGAGTGGGCCTTTCCAGCCTGCTGCAAACGTGCTGGATTAACAGGCCTTAAACATGAAAGACAGGCAGGGAGAGCAGCTGCCCCGTGGCATCCTCACAGGGGGAAGGTTTGGGGGCCAGGGGTGGCTAAAACAGCTCAGGATTTCCCTGGATTTGTTGGAGGGATCCACGTTTAACAGAGGAGCCCACGTGAGAGAGAGTGAAATTATTTCTGTTTTCGGAGGTGTGTGGTGGCCAGGCCAGAGGGGCCGTGGTGGAAATGGAATAACTGAGGTGGTGACGCTTCCCCAGGACAAATAATTCAACCCCTGGGCTGCCCCAGGAAATGAATTTGTGCTCTGGCAGTGGGAGGACACCGAGCCCCCAAAATCCTGCGGGAAAATGTGCCCTCTGTAAATGCTGGAGTGCTTTGGGTGGGAAGGCACCCCAAAGCCCAGGCAGTGCCATGGCAGGGACACCTCCCACCATGCCAGGCTGCTCCAAGCTGGGACACTCCCAGAGGACGCCACGCCTCAGGATCCCCAGCGTGCCGGGAGCTGAGCTCCGCAGGGATGTCCTGGAGGGGCTGTGGTCACTCAGGGGCCGAGTGCCCCGAGAGGGACCCAGATCTGCTCAGGACAATGGTGCAAAGGCAGGCCCGGCCCTGAGCAGGCCTGCCTCTGTCACTCTCTATTAGTGCCTCTGTACAATTGCTCAACTGCCTCCTGATTGCTTTGTGTTTTCTCATAATTCCCACTCTTAATTCCACCAATAGCCAGAAAACTTCCTATCATGCCAGTCACAGAGACAATTATATAAGATCTTTTTTTTCTTTTTTTTTTTTTTGTTCTCCCCCTCTTTTTATTCCAGTTTAGAGAAAACAAAGAGCCCCATTCATTCAATTTGCAGCTGAGTCTCTCAGGTTATGTAAATTGTTAAATCATCCATGCTCTTTCTTTTTAGCCATATTGCAAGCAGGGAATTTCCATACCCGGTTGAAACCCCACAATTGATCTATCCCGATGAACATGGCGATCAAGAGTTTCATCTCGGCTTTTTTTTTTGGCTTCCTTTCTCCTGGTTAACCAATATGTTATACTCCCATGGAGAATAATAAAAAGAAATCAGGAGTCTTTCATGAAAACTTAAGTGGAATAAAACCTTGTGATATAATTAGGAGATGCCTGTGGACTTCACTTGAGCTTTATTCGTTTCCATCAAGGCAGAATTTAGTGCAGAAGCACAGCCAAGCTCCCATTTGCACTCTCTTGATTTTTATGTCTTTTTTAAATTCTTACTATTTTTACATTGCAGTTTCAATGAACCAGAAGCTCCTTGGGAGAGCAGCTTCCTCAGCTCAATTATGGATTTAGGGTTGTTGTAGGATTTCTCTACAGTGGGAAATGACAGCATTGTTAGAGCTACATTTGATCACTTCATGATGCACATTAATAGAAGAATTTGGATTTACTTTGTGCTCATCTCACTTTCCCTGCCCCTTTCTGGGGCTCAGGTTGAAAAAGAAAAAGGACATTATAAAACCTGGCTTAGGCTTGGTCACCTGGGGACACTCAGAGTGAGGTTTTGGCCAGCGAGTGTCACTTTTTGCAAAGGATGAATAAATTCTCCTGTCTTTGCAGAAAATCAAGTCCCCTGCATGACTGTCCCTGCTGAAAGGACATCCCTTGCTTTCCAAGGGCTTGGACAAGGAGCTCTGCTCAGAGATCTCCCTCCAGGAAAACGTGTCCACCTATTTGGGGTAATAAAAGAACGTTTTATACACTCAGAGCCTGGTGTTTCTTATGTTACCATTACAGAGATTGAGGTTTTGGGGTTTCGTTCAATCACTGCTGTACTTTCAATTTAGAAAATCTGATTTTCTGTGTGAAATCCCTGGGATATCCCTGTAATCAGTAAACAACTCCAGCCCAAAGTGATCCTCGGTAGATCAAGGTTTGCAGATTCCTTTCAAAATAATCTTTGCCAGTATTTGTTTATTGGCTTATGATGCAAAATAAACATCATTTACAGCCTTCAGTTCTGCTGGTGTTACCCAGAATTTATTCTGGTTAAGAACACTTTGCCTACCCAGACACCTCTGATGGCCTTAAGGTGAAGGAGAGGCGTTTTAGATGGGATATTGGGGAGAAACTGTTCCCTGGGAGGGTGGGGAGGCCCTGGCACAGGTTCCCAGAGAAGCTGTGGCTGCCCCTGGATCCCTGGGAGTGCCCAAAGCCAGCTTGGAGCAGTCTGGGACAGTGGGAGGTGTCCCTGCCCATGGCAGGGGTGGCACTGGATGGGCTTTAGGGTCCCTCCCAGCCCAAACCATTCCATGATTCTCTACAGCACTGGAAAATACAATAACAGAGTAACAGACCAAGACATGGAGCTGGGTGGAAACTTGGTGAGTTTATGAACACCTCCACTAAAGCCCAGCCTAGCAACGCTCCGCTCCGAGCCCACAGGAGTTTCACCTCTGCAGGACAGGAGAATGAAGCCTGAATGTGTCCAAACCAGGCTCTGGCACTGGGTGGGCTCCCAGGGTCTGGTATCCATTAGAGCCCAACATTCTCCTGAACCCAGGGATTAATTCTCCTGCAGGAACCTGAGCAAAGCAGGAGCAGCACAAAGTTAATCAAGCACTGATCCTCCCAATCCACTTAATCACAGCCAGCTGCTACTTAAAGCCTGAGAAGAGCAACATCCCCGGGGCAGCTCTTTTGGAGGAGGGGAGAAGCCATTCCGAGCACTCTGGATGGGAGAAGGGCATTAAAAAGTTAATAAAATAAAAGTTAATTCCCTCAATCAAGGAGGGAGGGAATAGTTCTGGGAAGTTCTAAAGCTCCCAATATTAATTTCTTCCCGCCTTCCCAGCTGCTTATCCCTGGAAGGCATTTGATTTGTACTAAAATATTTGCTCATAACCCAGGTTTCCTCCTGCAGTGTACACAGGCTGTGTGGTGCCCGAGACTTGGCTGTGGGATTTTTCCCTCTTTCATTCCAAGTGTCTCTAAAAATCTTAAAAACCCCGACCACACCACTCCAGTTTACATTGGCTGGATAATCTTGTCCTCGTTTTTTAATTTTTTTTTTTTTGGAGGGATGTATGGTCTCTTGGCCATGTCATCCTCTCGGCATAAAGTTGTGCCTCTTTTAACAAATGTGTTATTCCCCATTTGAACTTTATTGGGCTGGAAAGTTTGGAGGGGTTCTGACAGGATTTGAGGTGTTTCAGCTTCCACAGAGGAAATCCCTAAGTACATCACAGAGGCCTCTTTGCAAAACACTTCATGGGATGGAGGAAAACGCTTTTCTTCCTGAATTCTGGTTGGGGAAGTTGAGATCCTGATGGATTAAGTGATTCGAGAAAATCACCTGGGGGGGCTGTGGCAGAGCTCAGGTTTAAATCGGGTTTAAATCCAAGATGAAACTGCATTCCCCAGTTTGCCAGCCCTCAGTTCTGGGCTGGAGTCGCAGCATGGATGAGGGGTTTTGGGGTTTAGGTGTGGGGTTCAGAGAGGATCTGGTGGAAAGACACTTAATTAACAATAAAAATGCATTGAGACATCAGCTTGGTCCCTCAGGAATTTAGGAATGCCCTGAAACCAGCGTTTGGAAATAATCAGTGAGATCTGATTGTGAGGGATGTGATGGGGATGGAGTAAAAAGGTGAAGGACTGGCAGTGGAAAAGCTGATTTAAATTGGTGCCCCTTTGTGCCACCAGCACCCCTGAGAGCTCCCCAGCAGGACTGTGCTGCCTCCCCATGGGGATGAAGATCCTGGCCCAGCCTGGAGCAGATTTCCCACTCGAGTTACGATATTATGACACAAAACTCCTCTTAGTCCACCCCTTCAACTCCAGGCTGCCACAAGCCAGTTGTTTTTTAAAGGAAAGAAAGTTGTCATCAGCAGCAGCTCCCTTTCCTTCTGCTGCATTCCCACTTTTCCATGAATCTGCAAACATTTTTTAAATGCAGAGCAGCGCTCAGCAGTCCCCCATTGCTGATTTTACCTTTGCCATGGCAAACACATTCCACAATCCTTCCCCTAATATTTGGTTTTCTGCAAAGTTTTCCACCAGAGAAATATTCCTGCATGCTAAAAAAGCAGCATTTTGGACATACCACAGCCTTGAACTTTTTCTCTTAGAACAGAAAATACCGACATTTTAAACAAATATTTATGTTTTTGTACTCTCACACACCCACACCTGCACCCTTATGCATTCTCAAGGTACCACGATGTGGAAAAACACCCTGGAATCACCAGAATTCTGCTAAAAATTCATGGTTCTTTTGAAGGGACCTTGTAAAAATCAGCTGGGCTCTGTTTTGTGTTCTATTTTAAAGGCATTTGCATAATTTCAGTTTTTTGCGGCAGAAATTGCCACTCTCCTGCTGACAAAACACCTTAACTAGAGCAGGCTTTTGGGGGGGCTCTACCAAATTCTTTGGGGGTGGAATTTTCCATGTGGCTGCAACAAAATCTGATTAAAGTGGGGATTTTTTATTTCCAGCTTTGCGTTTCCAGGTTGCTGTCTAATAACTGCTCCCTAATTAATGAGCCATTAAGGAGGGGCCAGCCCTGCCTCACCAGCTGTGCTCTGCAGTGCAGATGTGGTTGAGCATCCCCCCCAAACCCCTTCCCACAGGGACTCATTTCCAGTGGAAATGTCCTTGATGAGTGACAGCCCGGTGAAAAGCCAGGCTGGGCTTCTGGGGACAAGTCCTGTCATCAGCCACCAGTCACCAGGATGGCCCCAGTCATTCAAAACCAAATGGGAGAGAACGGTTTCAAGGAGCTGAATTTATTTTTCATCCATCATGAACGAGGTGATTTAGATGGAGGGACCTTAAGGAGGTGGAGTGATGCTCAGGAGAGACCTGGGACATTAACTGATGCAGCTTCGCTCAAAACTCCCCTTCTAAGGCCATTTAAGAAGTGATTTATTATCACCACACACCTGAAAATGTCTGCAAGGCTTGGCCTTGGTGCAGCCACATCCAAAAAGACATTAAACACATGCTCAAATAAACTCATCAAGGCAGTGCTGCCGAACTCTCTGAGCTGAGGACTCACCCAGGTTATTTTAAACTCAGCTGTGTTTTCTGTAGCCAAAATCACTGCAGGCCTCACGTTATCCATCTGCACCTCCCACCTCCTGTATATCCCTGTAATTTGTAAACAACTCCAGCCCAAAGTGATCCTTGATAGACCAAGGTTTGCAGAATCCTTTCAAAATTATCTTTGCCAGGATTTATTAAAGACAAGCTGTGGCTGCCCCTGGATCCCTGGCAGTGTCCAAGGCCACCTTGGACAGGGCTTGGAGCAACCTGGGATAGTGGAAGGTGTCCCTGCCCGTGGGGATGGGACAAGATGATCTTTAAGGTCCCTTCCAACCCAAGCCACCCTGCGAGTCTGTGGCACTAAAATCAACAATGGTTGTTAGACTGAGCTTATCACAGCACACAAACTTGGAGAGTTTTGGAGGCCTTTGAGCACAGTTGTGTTCAGATGGGATCTGGGGGGAAATGACAGTCAGAGGTGGGATCTGGGGAAAAATGACATTCAGGGAGCTCCTCTGACAGCAGGGAATTCTCCTGGCCAAAGATTTCCACTCCACCTGGGCATGGGGGAGAAGCAGCACAAGAAATTTGCCCTTTACAAACTCTGCCAAGCCCCTGCTCCTGAGCGTGCCTGGTGCTCAGTGCAGGAGCAGGAAACACGGATTTGGGCCCCTGGAATTCCCACCCCACAGCCCTGAGCACTCGGCCAGGGACAGAGGGCGACCCCATCCCTGGCAGAGCCGTGCACTGGGAGAGCTCCCTGCGATCACATGGAAAAGTTTAACACTACCCCTGCAAGCTTTTGGTGCATGAAGGCTGAAAAAAAAACCCTGCAGAACATCCTTAAAATGTAAAACATCTTGGTCTTTTAATAATCCCATGCGGTATGTTTTCACTTTAGCAATAATTGTATTTTCTTTTTGCGTATTTTATTTAACAACATTTCAGGGCTCGGCTAATCTGTTCCATCTGGAGAGGGAGTGACCAATGTGCTGAGCACGGGAACAACTGCCTTCATCAGGCCGGACTGGTTTGCAGCAGCAATCCAACACCCGGGAGAATTCCCGGCAGGAATTGCAGCCCCACCTATCGTGGGCACCTCTGTGCTGCCATCAGCAGGTGGCAGGAAGGGGCAGAAGAAATTTGTTGTCGAGTTATGTTGGTGGATTTTATTGCTGAATGATGTCGCCGTGTTTAACAGTAATTGAGGGGACATAAATCAAAGTCCTACAAGGCAAAAATAATTGAGCCGGTGTGAAGCTTGTGAAGGTGCATTTATGGCTTTTCTTACAGTTCTCAAACCAAACAGAGCATCCTAAGGGGATTAAGGGGTGTTACAGCTGACATTTAACAGTCGTGCTGCAGCATCTTCCGCCCCTCCGGGCTAGGATGCTGAACACGTCAGGGAAGAATCTTCTGAACTCTGGCACATTGGGATTCACCTGGAGCAAAGCTCCATGGCCAGATCCCTCCTGGCAGCCTCTGCCATGGAAAAGGAAAGGTGTTTGAGCCTTCAGTGCCTCTGCCATGAGAGCCAGGCAGGGGTAGCACAGGCTGGATTTATGGGAAGAGCTTTCCTGGTGGCAGAGCCCACCCTGAAGGTGGGCTGCTCTGTGGTGTCACCAACACAGAGGCCCCAAACCACCCTCAATCACCCCAAAAGCTGCTCCCTATTCCCGAGTGGCAGAGCCTGGCCCAGGTGTGGCTGCCAGAAGGGTTCCTCCACATTCCCCTCCCCAGGAAAGGCGGGAATCCCTGATGGAAGGCAGCACCTTCTGGAGAGGATCATCCCCCGCTGTTTACTGAGCAGTGACACCGGGCTCAGCACAAAAATGTGCCGAGAAAACCGGGGTGGGGAGGGGCAGACAAACAGGGGAGATGTGGCTGCCCCTGCTCTGGCTCGGGCTTGGTCCTGCTGGAAGGGGCAACACTCAGGCTGACAGTGATGCAGAAATGAGCCTGGACTAGTGAACAGCTCAAGAGAACCTGGGGGGGGGGGAGAAAGGAGCAGGGAATTCTGACATTTCCGGGAGAAAAGAGAGAACTCTTATAGTAGCAAGTTGATTTTAAGCCATCCAGTTGCTGGAATCCATGGAGCAGGGAGGATGATTGCTGCAAGCCCCAGGAGGAGGGGATGTAGGAGATGCTGGGGAGGCAATTGTTTGGGATTATCTAATTTATGATGTCATTTGGCAGTTTATTCCTGGGATATCTCATCACATAAACGCTGCTTTTCTTATTCCCCACCATGTCCAAAGCATCATGTTTGATTTCCTGTTCTTTATCTTTTTCACATTACTGCAGAAATCCCACACTCCCCATCAGGAGCAGCTTGAATAAAAAAATCCAGGGAAGGAAAAGAAAACAGCCACACTTGGAGGCCGCATCTCCAGGCACGGAGGAGTTCCTGCTCCCTGCTGACACCCACGGAGCTGCACACATTTATTGGAAGTGAGGACACGCTGCATGGGGGGCAGTGTTTGTTTCTCCACCAAAATCCTCTCTGATATTCCTGGAGGGACCATCTGGAGCAGCGGGGTGGTGACATGGGCAGACAGTGTGCAAGAAACTCAGATTGGGGCACAGCAAAGAGGAGGCCACCCCTAACCCACAAATATTCCACTGGGGGCTGTGATTCCACAGAGGATGGGCTGTTACTGTTTTGTGAGGTGGATCAAGAGGGATGCCAGTTCCTCACATTTATAAATATCTTTAATACAAAAAAAAAAGGTGGGAATGGGCAAAGTCAGGAGGAAAAGTGGGCTTTTCTTTAAACACCTCAGCAAACGGATGAAGAATCTATTCCTGGGTATCCCTGAGCCCGTGACAAAATCCACCCCTCCCTCCCCAAGAGTAGAAATTGATTTCATATCACATTTCACACTTCATTTCTCCTGCCTCCCCTGCAGCCAGGCCCCCGCACAATGACACAAAGGCCGCAGCTTCATTTACTGCCCGCTCCTCGTGCCTTTGTGTGCGGGGAGGCGCAGGGCAGCGGCCCAGTGTGGGAACCCCGAGGATTGAGATTGCTCACTGAAGCTTGCCCAGGGGCTGCAGCCCCAGTAAATCACGCCTGACAGACCATTGTTGCCAGGGGGGCTTTTGTGGGGTTGGTTTTTCGGGAGTGGTGTTGGTTTTTCCCTGCCACGGCTTTGTAGTTCTGAGGAAAGGCTGGGGGGGGGGGGGGGGGCCGCTGGCGCTGGGCCACTGCACCACAAAGTGCTTTCAATGGCCACATTCCCGGTTTTGTTTTCCTTTCCTGATTATCCCGTGGCTCTAAATATGCTAATGAGCTTGGCATCTTCCCGGGTTCGTGGGTTTCCAGTTTACCTGGGAACTTCCCTGCCGGAGCATCCCAAAGCTCTTCCATCCCTTTTCCTCCTGCTCCCTTCATGCCCACGTCATTTAGGGCTAAATTTGCACCTCATCCTTTGCCCTTTGGAAGATCTGGGATTGGTGTTCCCTGCTGGCTGTTCCACCACCTCAGGAAGGATAAGAATGACGTTGGAGAGCCAAGCTCGAGGAAACCCTTGGATTTCTGGGAAGAGAGAGAGAGTGGAACAATGCTTGGTGTGTACCAGGTCTGAAGTTCTGCAGTGACAACAGAGGATAATCAATATTGCCAAAATAAAGCACAGAAAGAGCATCTTGTGATGTCACCAGGGACCTGGGACTCGTTTGTACCCTGCAGATCTCGCTAGCGGCTCTCACACACGTTACTCACATAAACATTACCCACACACAGGTGGAATTTCAGACATCAGACAGTTTTAAACAGCAGAACCGTCAGTTACACGTGCTGCTGATAAAATCACAACACAGGGCACTTAGGAACCTCTTTGGCCTGAAAAGCCAGGGGCTGTCCCTGGAAGCGTGGCAGGAGTGACACCACCAGGGAGTGAACACGATTTTTGTAATGTCTCCTTGAGCTTGAAGAGTTGCAGTTCTCGGCTTTCCTTCTCTCTGCACAGCCTCCATCTGCATCCCATGCAGGAGGAATTTTCCTTGCCTGCCTCCTTGGCCTGGCTCTCTGTGTTTCAGCTGCGTGTCCTTCCTCCAGGATGGATGCCAGAGTCCCAGATGTGCAGGATGGGAGTGGAAGACCAGGACACGGAGGAGCCTGGGCTTGGATTTCTCAACAAGCACTTGACATCCCCATGGTGCTGTTTATTTCCCTAAAATCCCACCTGTGCACTGGGGGATTTCCAGCCAAGCCCAGCTGGGAGTGAGGCCAACGGCTGAGGAGAAGACCCATGGAGGCTTTTACACCTTTCAAGAGCTGCCCTGAAACTGCAGCCTGAGATAAACCTTCTCCTTCTCCTTCTCCTTCTCCTTCTCCTTCTCCTTCTCCTTCTCCTTCTCCTTCTCCTCCTTCTCCTTCTCCTTCTCCTTCTCCTCCTTCTCCTTCTCCTCCTTCTCCTTCTCCTCCTTCTCCTTCTCCTCCTTCTCCTTCTCCTCCTTCTCCTTCTCCTCCTTCTCCTTCTCCTCCTTCTCCTTCTCCTCCTTCTCCTTCTCCTCCTTCTCCTTCTCCTCCTTCTCCTTCTCCTCCTTCTCCTTCTCCTCCTTCTCCTTCTCCTCCTTCTCCTTCTCCTCCTTCTCCTTCTCCTCCTTCTCCTTCTCCTCCTTCTCCTTCTCCTCCTTCTCCTTCTCCTCCTTCTCCTTCTCCTCCTTCTCCTTCTCCTCCTTCTCCTTCTCCTCCTTCTCCTTCTCCTCCTTCTCCTTCTCCTCCTTCTCCTTCTCCTCCTTCTTTTCCCTTTCCCTTCTTTCCCTTTCCCTTTCTCTTCCCCTTTCCCCCCTGTTCTTCTACAGGAGACAATCAGAAGTTATTTGAAGCCGATGTTGTGTAGAAGGAGCTGTTTCTGTTCAGTAGAGTGAGGAAGCTAAAGAGATCCCAGGAGATGAACGTCCTTCCAAGGAAGACCAAAATCCCAAAGTTTTGATGGCAGGGATGTGCCTTTTCCCAAGGCATTTTACATCCTCTCGGGATCTGTCCCACGGCCCCGTCCCGATGTCAAATACCCTCGGAGTGTGCGGATCTTCTCTCTGGGGAGAAAAACGAGCCAATATTTGGATCCACGAAATGCACATGAAGAGCTGAGGAAACTGCTGGGCTTCAGCTGCTGAGAGCTGGAATTTCTGCAGATCACAGAACAACCTGAGTCCTTCCCGAAGTGGGGCATTTTCAGGATTTCCTACTTTTCAGGGTGGAAAAGAAAGAGCAGATTGCACAGCAAGTTGGTGTCAGCAAAAAACAAAGTCAATTTGATAAGAATTCTCCTTCTGGACCACCCCTGGTTCAGCTTTGGTGGTGAAGAATCACCAAGAGCAAGGAGATATGCAAGAATTTTGTTCTCTTGGGAAAATATTAACTCCAAAGGATGAGGCTTTATGTGATTGTCACCTAAACTCTAACAGCCACCAATATCTATGTTGTGCTAGTGCAAATGCAGAATAATTTCATTAAATTGGTTTAAATTCCATCCTTATTTTCCCTTTAAATTTTGCCTTTGTTTTAGTGATGTGACAAACACATCATGGATTTTCCATGGATTTGAGACACTGCCCATAAACAATTCCCATCCATGGAGACCTGCTCTGTGTATTATAATAAACTCATTAAATCATACACTAATTAAAGTTGGAAAAGACCTCTAATATCAAGTCCAATTATCAACAAGAGATGCCAGAAATCCACCAGTTCCAGGTATGTCCTTTTGCACTTATTGAGGATTGGGAATTGCCTTTAAGACATAGGAAAAGGGAAAATTCCTGGAGTAATTCAGGAACAGAGTGAAGTAACATGTTGGAATAAATCAAAGATAAAAAGAAAAGAAGGCACTGCAGCACTCACTGAAGCCCAAAACATTTCCAACTTCTCCTTTCTTGAGACAAAAAACTGGGTTTCAATTGGCTGAAAGAGTTTTGGGTATCTGTGAGTTAAATTTGCTTTTTTTTCCTACTGCTTTTCCTCCTTTCATTTACAACTAACGAAAAAAACCCAGCAAGCGAAAGAAAAACCACTCACAATCTGTTACTTCTGTAATGAGAGATGCAGCTCGGTGACATCGATAATTTCTTAGGGGAAAAATAAAAAAGGGAAGGCAAAATGTTCTGAGCGGCTTTGGCAGGAGCCAGCAGAGCCCACGCTCGGATTCGTGCTGTGGGAATGAGCCTTGGCCAGGCTGGGTCTCTCTGCAGCCGTCAGTGTCCTCCCTGTCAAAACAAATGTGTTTATCTCCTTTGCAAAGGCTTTGAAACTCTCTGCAGAGAGAATTTTCTCCAGAAGGCTGAAATCCTACAAATTTCATCACTTACACTGCTGCTGGAAGGGAAAGACAAGAAAATAGACGTTAAAAATAAACCCCCAATCCAAGCTTTTGTTGAGCTGGGCTTTGGGAGGCAGGAGAAAACCAAAGCATTTGGTAGCAATTAATATGCCCCGTCCATTTGCAGTTTTAATTCCTGTGCAGATGCAGAGTGTTGTTATTCTAATAACTTCCTGTGGTGCTCCCTTTTTCTGGAAACCTCAACGCCAATTAAAATGTGATCCATCACCCAGTGCTTCTGAAACAAAGGGGAATGTCCAGCTCCCTGATACAGCCATGAAAAATCCCGGTCAGTCAAAAGAAGACCCAGGAGAAAGGAGAAACACAAAACAAAACAATAAGAAAAAAAAGCATTCAGGTCTTCCCATTTCTGGAAGAAAGAAGAGAAGAAAATGTTCTTTTGTGTGGATCTTGTAACGGGAGCAGACTGAGGGAGTTGGACAATATCAGGAGGGAGCAGCCAGACTTCCCCTCAGCGAAAAGGTGGATTAAGACACGGATCCCTCCTTGTGCTGAGGTGACAGTGTCTGGATGTCCCCCCTCGGGGATTGCCTGGGAGAGGCAGATGCAGCTCAGCTCTGGCCAGGAGCTGCAGTGAGCCCGGGGCAGGAGCCAGGGAATTCCTGCCCGGCTTTGTGCACCCGGGGCAGGCGCTGTCGGAATCGTGCTGCCCTCCCCAGCCCTGCTGCCAGCCCTGCAGGAAATCAAAGGTGGGCACTCCTCAGGCTCACCAGCTTATTAAAAAGGGCTGAGTGGCTTTTTCTTCCTGCCCTGAATGATGGAGCTGCCTCTGGAATGCAAATGAGCTCCAAAGAGAGGGCTGAGCGCTCCCCTTTGGATGCAAGACATGACTGGGCCACCGAGGATGGGTTTTCCATGGCTCAGGGTTCCAGGCACCATCCCAACATATCCCACAGCAGCAGCAGGCAGGATTTACCCAACGGGCCCAGCCCTTCCCGGGAATTGCTGAGACTTTTCTTGCCACAGGTGCTCCAGGAAGGACTGGACACGGCATTTAGCAGTTCACAACGTGGTGTTCCTTCAAAGGTTGGCCTTGATGATCTCAGAGGCCTTTCCCAACCGAAATTATCCTGGGATTCTCTGATTTCTGCTGTCCTAAGACCAATGAGGCACCATCTGCTGAGGGATGCTGGGTACCTTGAGAGACACTTGACGTTCTCCAGGTACTCCCTGGGTGCTGCATCAATTGGAATTACAGAATGTGGAGTTTCCTAAGCCCAGCTTTAAGGGATATCAGCTGTAAAAATATTTTGCTGATTTTCCAGGAGGATTCTCAGCAATTCCAGAGATGAGGGCGGGGAAAGCTCTCTCCAACATGGAGTGGGGCTTGTAAAGACTCGGTGTTCCCAACTGCCCATTCTCCATCGTGTTTATTGGCACGGGGAGACAGTGGGGAGATGGGAGGGGTAGATTGAGGGCCCATGGCATTTCTGGAGTACAGAATCCGTGGTCGTCTCTAAAATCAAACACAAACTCTTCAGTCCTGAAGGAACCTCTCCTCACTCACACCCAAGCTCGGTATCTTAATCCCGAGGCTTTCAATCAGAGCTGCGATAAGATGAGCACCTTGTCCTGTTTGTACTTTGCTGAGGACAGGCTCTGCCCCTCAGAGGCAGAGCAGAAATAAAGACAAGCAGGAGCTTTGCCTTTCCCAGCTCCAAAATCAAACCCACAATCCAAATTTCAGCAGAGCAGCCACATGTGTGCTCTGGAGGTGGGTCAGGAGGGCAGAGCAGGCACTGCAGAGAAGGAAGGAAGGTTGGTTGTTTATTTATTTCTCCCTCTCCAGGGCTGTTTTCTGCAGGCAGGAGCCCTTGCCAAGTCTATTTACAAAGTTCAGCCCCGGGATCGTGAGAATTGCAGCTCGAGGCAGCTCTGGCTCGGGGGCTCAGCACTCACCCCACCACAGATGGTCCTTCCTCCTCCTGCCGGACCTTTCCTCCTGC
This sequence comes from Corvus brachyrhynchos, assembly GCF_000691975.1. NCBI lineage: Eukaryota > Metazoa > Chordata > Aves > Passeriformes > Corvidae > Corvus > Corvus brachyrhynchos. The sequence goes on from NW_008235987.1 coordinate 2,006,794, forward strand.
TCTGGGGGAGGCAGAGGTGAGGCGGATACAGGGAAAACACAAACGGGAGAAAATATGGGAAGGGAAAAGTAAAAGCTTTGTGTCTTCACTGCCACCTGCATTTGTTATTATAATACATTTCTTCTTTATTTCACGTGTGACTGTTGAGATAAGTCCCAGAGTTGAAGAGCAAATTCTTTCTGAGGGCCATGAGCACCAATCTAGGTGAAGATCTGGCCTGGAAAACCCCCCAGGAGACCCATTCCAACATTTCACTGGCATCTTGCTGGCTCTAAATTGAAGTTCACGGAGCAGAGCTGGAAGCAACAGGAAGTGATGCAGCTCTGAGGAGCTCCCAAGAACTATCCAGTGTATCCCATCCTTAAATCTGACCAATTGCTGCTCATTAGTCCGGCGTGTGAGGAGCCTCAACCGCATCCCAGGAAAGCCTTGGAAATTGAGAGTTTTCTTTTAATGTAATCCAGGCTCAAGGAAGAGCAGGAAGAGCAACATCTTCCTTCTCCTTTGTGATGTGAATTTATATTTTTATTGGGAAGGTTCATTTAGGAACAACGGTGGTGTCCCATCATCATCCCAATGAGTTTGGATATTCCTTTGACTCCTGGTCTAAATTTTTCCCTTGAGGGAGTTCCTGGGATGTTTATCAAGGGTACAGACTTTGATTTATCTGCTAAAGGAAATCTTACATGCATCAAAACTTTTCACAATCTCAGGGATGATTTAAGTCCCTAAAAATGTGACTTAGTGGTAAAAGAAGTATTTAATGGTAATTATTATGTTTATTTTCAATATTTAAAATCATGGAATGAATGTATTTATAATAATTTTACATTCTGGCTGTTATTGGTAAAAACCATTAAAATTAATACATCTGGTCAGCTTGAAGAGTTCTGCAGCATCTTTTTGTACAGACTGAAAAAGGAATTTAAATCCATGTTTGTCCATCTGCAGTAGGTTCTCTAAAGAAACATCAGGGCAGATTCTGCCATGTCTGAGTGTGCTTTGTTGTGCTGTGACCAATCCTGGATACGTTGTGTAACTTCAGGACACGGAAGCAGAACCACTGGAAGGTGGGAAAATTTCTGGCTGTTTGTTCAGTGGTTTTATCTCTTGTTGTCCTTCAGTGTCATCCCTTTTATTCTTTCCTTCGTGCTTTCCTAAGGAAGTATTTTATTAAACCCAGTTTTAGAGGAAAATCCTGGTCTTGCCTCATTTTCTGTGATCTGAACATGATCAGGCTGTAATCACAAACAGTGATTTGCCCCTTGCACAGGGCAAGGAGAGAGCAGAAGCTTCTTCTTGGGGGGACTTTAAAAAACGTTATTTGGGGAATCTCTCCAAACTGGGGGAACACTCCAAATCCATCAGGTGAGACTTGGGGAATCTCTCCAGATTGGGGGAATCTCTCCAAATTTGGGGATTTCTCCAAATCCATCACCTGAGACTTGGGGAATCTCTTCAAATTTGGGGATCTCTCCAAATCCATCCCCTGAGACTTGGGGAATCTCTCCAAATCTGGGGATTTCTCCAAATCTGCCACCTGAGATTTGGGGAATCTCTCCAGATTTGGGGAATATCTCCAAATTTGGGGAATCACTCCAAGTTGGGAGATCACTCCAAATTTGGGGATCTCTCCAAATCCGTCACCTGAGAGTTGGGGAATCTCTCCAAATTTGGGGATCATTCCAAATCTATCACCTGAGACTTGGGGAATCTCTCCAGATTGGGAGATCACTCCAAATTCATCACCTGAGACTTGTAAATAAATGGATTTGAGTTCAGGAACCGATTGCAAATGATGTTCCCAGGAATATCCACAGAAGATACACAGAACCAAATAAAGGTAATACAAAACCTTGCCTGATTCCACAAAAAAGCAGGATTTCTTCCCTTGGACAATGAGGAAAATGCTCCCTGACCAAGAGATCAACCAGAGCTGGAGGGATTTGGAACAAGTCCCCTCTGGAATCTCCCTCCCCAGGAAAATCAAACCAAGGGGGTTCTCGGGAGGGGGTTCATTGATCCTGATGGATACAGCAGGAAAACGCAGCTGTCCCAGGAAAAGCCGTCACACAGGACCCACTGACAGTGGGGACAGCTTGGGAATTGTCCAAATTGTCCAGCTGGGTGTGCTTGGCACAGCCCTGAGGGCTCAGGAAGCGCTTGGAGCACTCCAAAGGTTCGGGAAGAGCAGCAGAGATTCCCCTTTGGAAAGGGATGGCTGCTGGGGCTTCTCCCTCGGAGCAGGAGCAGGGCCACGTGCTGCCCAGGCCAGGGAGGCCCGGTGACCCTGAACGCTCCCCACATCTGGCTGCAGCTGGCCCGTGTTTGCTTTCGGCTTTCCCCAGCGCCGATCACCCCGGCGAGCGCAGGCACCGACCCGGCGGCCCCTCCACAGGGGCTGGGGGCTCCGTGGGGATGGGAAAGGGATCCACGGTGGGAGGTTTGGCTCCAAACGCAGCTCCCAGCACGGGAGTAGGAGCCCAGGAATTCTCTCATCTCCCTGTCCCATCCAGGGGTTACTCAAAGAGCCTTCCAAGACACTGCAGATGTTCAGAAATCGGGGTTTTCTTTGGATAAATGGTCTGGAACTGAACTTTTAGTTTGCTGTCAGGAAGAGGCTCTGCCTGCCTCATTTCAGGAATTCTGCTTCTGGTTTTGGATGAGAATGGGGAGAGTGGAAAGAAAAAGAAACCCCAGATATGTCAAAATTAGACAACAAAATACCTGGCAACTTCTAGAAAGTGGCCTCTGATGTTGTTGTTTTTCCCTCCTCTCAGTAGTCTCTTTAATAAATTCCCAAAGTTTGGTGACTTTTACATTATTAAGAGATTAAAAAGGACGTTGGTTTTTTTTCTTTACTAATTTACTGCTCTGAGCAAAGAGCCAACCCAGGGAGCTGCACAAATAACCTGGAACATGAAGCCTGACTTTTGTAACACCCCCAAGGACTCGCCAAGGACCTTCTCCACCTTCCCTTTACGCCTGAATTTGTGAGAATTAATAATTTTTGATTGTACCCTTGATATAAATGGAAGGAAAACATCACTTTCCCAGCCCACAGCATAAATCTTCTTCAGGTATGAACCAGCCGCAGATTTACGGATCTGTACAAGGCCTTATCTATCCAAAAATCTTGTTTTATCTCCTCCAAACCTGGATGAGTTGGTTCTGAGAAGCTCCTCTGCTCAGCCAGCTTGGGAATCCTTGGATCACCAGAGCCGTGACTGTGCCACGACTCGTCCTTGATCTCTTTGGCAAAGTCACCCAGGGAATTGTTGGGAATTTAAGCACGAACAGCAATAAAATATGAATTTATGGTGCTCCCCATTGTGCTTTTCCCATTTAATTGCGGGCGTGGAGGAGATTTCACGGCAATACCAAGAGTTTGGGCTCTTTTATTCGCGTTCACTGAGCTCCCTCTTGTGGGTGAAGCCTCCCTCGCCTTGCTCTGCCAGCTCCCACCGGCCTCGCCTTTCCCAGCTCTTCTTCCGGGGATTTTCCTGAAAATGAACTCACTGATTAAAAAAAGTTTGTTAATTGAATTTAATATTTACCATTTATTTTTAATAGATTATTTTTAAAATTTTAATAGATTCTTTCAGCACACAGCTTTTATTCCTTCATCCTCCCGGTCAATTTTGGAATTAAAATTTACCTGTTGAGATTCCAGTTCATCCTTTTTTTGTATGGGGGAAAAAAAAAAATCCCATTTATTGGTGCCAAAGGAACTCTTCTTGGATTTGGATCAATTAAATTCCCCCCTCACACGTCCTTGGTGTTAAAGCTGTAAAGGCACAGAACAGCTGAAATGAAAAATGGATTTAAATCTCTCAGGGGTGGCGCCTGCTAAAAAGAATGAAGACAGCTCGGATCCAGGGGCAGGGAGGAAACGGAGCACTTGGAAGTCTTGGCATTGAGCAGGAAAATGCCAGAGGTTCGAGGATGAGAAATTTGCAGTTCCCTGTGAACTCTGCTGGCAAAAAGCACCTCAGAGACTGCAGCTGCTCCAAGGGCTGGCTCGACACACGGTGGCAGCAAGGGACTGGCTCTGGAGGGTTGGGATGCGCTCTGGAAGGGCTGGGACGAGCCCTGGAGGGGTGGGATGAGCTCTGGAGGGTTGGGATGAGCCCTGGAGGGCTGGGATGAGCCCTGGAAGGGCTGAGATGAGCGCTGGAAGGGCTGAGATGAGCGCTGGAGGGTTGGGATGCGCCCTGGAGGGTTGGGATGCGCCCTGGAGGGCTGGGATGTGCTCTGGAAGGGCTGGGATGAGCCCTGGAAGGGCTGAGATGAGCGCTGGAAATGCCGGGATGTGCTCTGGAGGGTTGGGATGAGCCCTGGAAATGCTGGGATGAGCTCTGCCCTCAGCACAAGGACACAAGTGCCTTCCTGAAGGAATAAACCCCAACTTTTCCACCTGTGTCCAGGAGAAGTCCGGAGCAGGGCTGTTCTGTGCTGAGCTGTGACTCCTGGGATCAGCATCCCGGCAATTCCTCCTCTCCAAGCCCCCCGAGCTGCGGGAGCAGCTGCTCTCCCTGCTGTGTGCAGGGTCAGTCCTAGAGGGGTGGTCACGAGTTGTTTGCTCTCCACACTCACCTGAGGAGCCCCTGCGCTTCCCCTGGGCCACATTTTCTGTCCTTTCATGACTAAAATAATTGCAGTTAGGAAGTTTGAAGAGAAAAGGCTCTGGAAAAGCCTCCCTGCAGCTTTTCAGCACTGAAAGGGGGAATAGAAGAAAGGTAAGGACAAATATTTAGGAGCACCTGCTGCAGTAGGAAAAGGGATAATGGCTTTAATTAAACAAGAGTTGATTAGGATTAAGTTTAAGGAAGAATTTTACACTGAGGGTGGTGAGGCCCTGGCACAGGGTGCCCAGAGAAGCTGTGTCTGCCCCTGGATCCCTGGACGTGCCCAAGGCCAGGCTGGACAGGGCTTGGGCCACCCTGGGACAGTGGAAGGCCATGGCAGGGGTGGCACTGGATGAGCTTTAATCCTTTCCATGATTCTCTCCTTGGACCCTTCCTCCCTTGCATGAGCACCCAAATCACATCAGTCTTGATTAATTACAGCAATTCCATCAATGAAATGCCTCGTGGGTATGGCATCACCAGCCAGGACCCCTGAAGGATGTGGGAGCCAATACAAACTCACGCCACAGATTTTTTTTTTAAGGAAAAAGCAGCAGTGGATAGCGAGGGGAAGGGTGTGAGACCTGCTCTGAGGCAGGTGTTGAAATCCCCCAGGTTTTAAACCATTTAAAACCATTTTTTATCGGCATTTTCCCTCAGCTCCTTGCCGTGGTGCTGTGGGATGCTCTCCTGGAGAAAAGGAATCCCACACCAGGAGGTGGCACCTCCAAAGGTGCCGTGGTGACATCAAATTCCCTCTGCCCACCCCTTTGATGAAGGGGTATTTATCTATAAATACTTAATTCCTTTAACTTTGTCTCACAGAGGGGATCAGCAGACTCGAGCAGTTAAGTCAATCCCTCACACTGTGCTCCAAAGCCTGGGCAGGAAGTTCACTTTGCTTTCCAATCCCAGCCTGGGCCCATCAGCTTTAAGCAGTATTTTTATATGAGTAAGTAGCTCCTGTTATAATTGCTAATTAACAATCAGCATAAAACACTTTCTGCAGTTTATAACGCACTTACTTCCCCTTTAACCACAGAGGAAAAATCCCCATTTTTCCAACACTGTTGCCTTTCTTTTTCCTGTCTATTTTCCACAGGGTATGGACATGTTTGTCTCCAAAATCACCAACTGCACTTTAGTGCCCTCCCAAGAATTAAGAGGCAATTCCAGCTGGCTGAGAAGGCCAAATCTTCTCACAAATGCTGCTGTGGGGGCTGAAGGTTTCTATCCTCGGGGGTTCGTTATTTATGATTGCTCATTTCAGACCAGAACTGCTGAGTTTGGGCCAAGATTTTGGGGAAAGCCACAATCCCTCACCCAGTAGCAGCAACCACCTTGCAGTCCCAGCTCAGCCACACAGAATAAATCCCCAATAACGTTATTATCTCTTTATTCTCCTGTGATTTAAACAGCTTGAGCTATCCCAGCTCATTTTGACTGACACAGGCCATGGATGATAGGCCAAAAGGATGGAGAGGAGACAGAACCTCTGAGGATGGAGGATCGAGGACAAGAGAGACACAACAGAGAGGACACAGCAAACAGAGCCCACGCCTCTCTCAGCGTGGGATTGAGGCTCCCAAATCCTCTTTCAGCCACCAAAACCCCAAACCCACCTCCTGCCTGCCCTCCACAATGACACCACATCCTCAGGCTCGAGTGTTGTGCCCTGTCAGCTGTCACAGAAGACAACTCAGCAAAAGGTCACTCCATAAATAAGTTTTCCTGAGCTCTCTCCAGGACTGGGCACCTTTGGAAGTCACAGCTCTGGCATGTACTCCCTCAGTCCTGCAGGAGTTGGGTTACGTGGGGCTCCTGTTGCTCCTCCAGGGTGCTGCCAGGCTGAGAGGGCTCCTTGGGGCGCTGACGGGCCGGGCAGGTGACAGTGACAGCAGCAGAGCAAGGCCAGCATATCTCAACGCCCTTTCAGAAAGGCTAATGAGCACCTGCTCCTTTCACATGAGGAATCTGCAGCCACAAAAAGGCTCCAAATCCTTCCTTTTCCCCATCCTAAGGAGGCCTGGGCAGCTGTCACACCCAGAGGTGGCGGCAGTTCAGGGGATGAGGGGGACAAACCTTTGTCCCACCAGTTACCTCATGGAAAGCCAAGAAACCGCTCAGTGATTGGAACCGATCTGTGATTAACGCCCTCGTCAGCTCACAGAGAGGCCAACCCAGAGGCAGACAGGTTTAAACCCTGCCCCAGCACCACCTGTGCCTTTGTGTGACCTCCTGCCGTTCAGGTGAGCCTTTGGGAGGTGCCACCCCCCAGGGCAAGGAACACGAGCCCAGATTCGCCCCCGGTGTCACCTGGCATGAAGTGGGCCAGGCCTGCGTGAGGTTGGGTCTGTTGGACGGAATAAAGGCAAACCCAGCTCCTGGTTTGCCACGGCAGCAGCACAATGCTTTCCAGCAATCTGGGAAGTCACGTGGTGACTTCAGATTTGTCACATCAAGACAGAAATAATGATCCCAATAATGACCTCACTGCACTGATCTTTTTTTTGGTGCTGTTTTTAAATATAGACCGAGCCTCCCAAACCTTGCGTTTCAAGGCCTTGTTTACAGGAGTATTTCAGGCACAACATCTGTTACTCATGGTAAGCATGGCCCTGCACATGGATTGCCATTTTAGGGCAGCAGAAAGATCTATCTGAAATTCAAAAGCCATATTTAGCTCGAACTGAATAAACCAGCCAGCTAATATTTGGTGTGTTTACGGAAGAAAACAGAAATTGGGGTAAGGATTATTTCGGACACAAACAAACAAGTAAACAACAATCCTAGAGCCAAACTAGAACATTTCTTTCCTGCATCGTGGCATTCTTTTGATGTCATTTTGGTTTAACGAGGCCTATATTTTATTGTATCCCTTTAATGGCTGCTTTTTATGGGCTGTATTACATGAGGACCTTTTCCCAAATTCTCCTCCCTGCTCTGCATATCCAGAGGAAGAAAACTTGGAGTGAGAGCACAATTTCACAAAAGGAAGAATTTCAGCAGCTCATCCATGGAGCCATTTTTTGGGATCTGGTGGCAGCTGGAAACTTTTCCAGCCCCATGACAGAAGGGGTTTGGAAGAGACAATCAATTCTGTGGTGATTCTATTTCCACAGGGTGCACAAGGAGCAACTCTCAGCATGTTCTGCACATCCAGCCCTTATCCAACAGCTTCCCAAACCTCTGGAGAGCTTTTCCATCCCAAAATCAACTAAACCAGAACTTTTCCAAAGAGAAATTGGGCACTTAACTGCTTAAAACACTGGACTAGGACTCACCTCTCCACAGAGCACCACTGGTGCTGCTTCTGGGAGTGGAATACATAGACATTAACCCCATGCAGGTGATAATTAATGAGATAATGAACTTTTAGCGCTGTGCAAATGAGGCAAAGAGTGGACTCAGGTGTTGCTGGTGGTGCCAAAGAAATCCCTCCACCCCAAACTGTTCATTATCCTTCGAAGTTCAGGTGTCCAACACTCCTGTCATTAACTGGGCCGAGCCCTCTGAGCTGCCTGGGAGATAAAAACCTCCAGTTCCTGCTCTTTTCCTGGGATAAAAAGCAGTCAAATGCTCTCAGGCTCTGGTGCCACGGGTTCCTCATGTTTTCACCCCTAATAAAACCGTTCTCCCCTGCTTTGCAAACAGCTCTCAGCCTTTTATTGTTCTGCAGAACCAGAACCGTGCCATAAAGCCTGGGGAGGCTGGGGATCAATTTCCTCGTATTGATTTTTGAATAAAAGAATTGTTCATTTCGTATTTTGGGTTGATTGCTGTGCTCAATGCGTTGATTTGCAGCCCAGAAGAAACGGGATGCCCATGACTCAGCCCTATTCTTCAGCAAGAATCCCCATTAGATAATTCATCCTGCTAAGAATTACAGCTGCTCAGGCTTAATTATGATTAATTTCTGCCCTCCCTGAGAGTGGATTAAATTTAGTATTTGCAAGTGTTTTAATCCTTTCTAGATAAAACAACTGGGAAGCGTCTGGAGTGGGGATCTGTGGTGAATTAGGGGGGAACTAAGTCTGTTTTTACTGAGGGGATGTTGTTCATGACAGGCAAAGATTACTGTCAAGTGACAGATTAACATTGTATATCCTATGGAGGGAGATGGAAAACTTAATGGGAAAAAAGTCACCAGCAGCACTTTTAAAAGGGAAAATCAGGATCATTACAGCGAGTCTGCAGACAAAAAAACCCCAACTTGAATATTTTTATTATGCATGTCTTTTATCTATTTAGATAATATCAGATCTATTTTTATTGTATAAAGATCCTCTTTAGGGAGGTCAATTAGTCCTGTCTTAATTAAATGCTGAACCAGGCTTCGAGTCCCACCAGTGCCTGCTCGTCTGGTGTTAATTAAAACCCCGGGGGGGGGGACAAAAAGGATCAGTAGAATCTCAGGTATCTGAAACGCAGCTTTAGTTCCAAATCTCCACTTCAGCCTTGATGCCTTCGGGGCAGAATCGGGAGCCAGGAGCTGGAGGAATTCTCAGGGATTTCTGCAGAGGTGGGCTATGAGTGCAAAATGACAGGCAGGGTTTGTACTTTGGAAAATCACTTTGTTTGTGCATTTTCCAACCGAGCTTTATGTGGCAAACACTTCTCTCCATGGATATCTTCAAGCAGAATATCAGAACATCAACAGTTCTCCTCCTCCTGCCTCTGCTCTTTAAAATGCTGCTAAAACTGGTCAAATTTTGGAAAAGAGAGCTGCTATTAAAAGGTAATTCAAGCAGGTATTTCCACAAGTCAGTCCAGTGTCAAAACGCTGGAGACAGAGCCTGCGTTTTATCACATTTATTGAAGGACGAGACAAAGCAGCACAATTTATTACAATTCAATTCAGTTCATAAATCCCATAAAAGGACTGAGGGGGAAGCAAAGAAGGGACTGATGGGGGGGTCAATAATAAACCCAAACCCATCTCCCTTCCCTCCTGGGCTCGCAGAGCTCTGTTAAAATAATTCCCAATAACACAGGAGGGGTTTTCACCATCTGGGTCACTCAGGGATCTCCCAGGGAATTCTGAAGATAATCCCAAACTCTTTTTGGAGATCAAGCGACATTTTAAGGGCACTGACCCAGCGATTTGGGCTCTGGGATGGGGGGATGTCACCCTGGAGGGGGAGCACCCATGGGAGAGGTCACAGGGGGAAAATGTCACCCTGGAGGGGGGACACCCATGGGAGAGGTCACAGGGGGAAAATGTCACCCTGGAGGGGGGACACCCATGGGAGAGGTCACAGAGGTTCTGTCACCTGCTCTGGGAGCACAATGGGAGAAAAAGGTGGGAAGTTTGGCAGAGCTGTGTCCCAAAAACTCCCTGAGATGCTGTGGGTGAATCCCACTCCTCCCTCACATCGTCCTTGCATGTGTCTCCCTCAGCATCCCTCCTACTTCAAATAATACAATTTTTTGAGATTAGCCAATAGATTTTGGCTCAAAGGAATGAAAAAAATTAAAAAGAAATGAAAATTAATAAAAATAATTAATTAAATCAAATTAAATTAATACATTAAATTAAAATTGGAGGTTTTCGGTGGTTGAGGTTGTTCCCAACCTGCTGGGCCAAGGAAAATGCCTCCTCTGTTTTCCACAAAAATTTTGATTTCCTAAGGAATGATTTCTTCTCTTGCCTTTTACACAAAGGGTGGGCAATTCACTTTACATCCTAATTTTACTCCACTTGTTTTCCTTCCATCCATCCTGAACTCAGAGACAGATCTAAAAACAGGGGCAGAGTTTGTGTCCCCACGAGGGGACAGGGACCCTGACAAGAGTTTTCCATGGAGTAAAACCGGCCCTGAGCATCAGCCCCGTGAGTTTTTCCAACAAACCCCCTGATTTATCCTTTATTTGCCCTGAACAAATACAGCCTCTCCATGGGCAAACATTTGTTTTAGAGCTCCTGATTGCAGTGCTGGGAAGTCCTTGCTGGAAAGGGCTGAGGGATCATTTTCCTGGAGGTTTTGCATTTTCTGAGGGTTTGAAAGAGCTGCAGCCAGAAAAAAAAAAACCTCTCATTTTATTCACCTCTGCTTTGAGTGAAAGGAATCACATGTGAGAATCAAACTTCACATTGAGTTTGACCCTCAGTTTTGGGATGGCCACACCAGGGGACCCCAAACGCCCTCAGGATTCATCCAGCAGCAGATTTCCCCCTGCAGAGCACCCAGGGCTGAGGTGGTGAAAAGCTGAGCAGCTGCTGCCCATTCTGAGCATAAACAGAGGCTGAATTGTGCTGCGATGTTTAAAGCAGCATCTTCGCAGTGAGCACAGTTTACACTCATTATGCAGATGTTTATTAGAGCTGCTCCCAATGTTTTGACAGCAAAGCCCAAGGAGAAAAAGCAGTTTTGTCCCAACCGAAATGTTTTGCTGGATTGTTCCAATTTCTGCTCCTCAGCAAGAGTAAAGTATTTAACTGGAACCAATGGACATTTTGCTTTGATTTTCCTGTCGCAGTAGAATATTAATATTCAGTATTGGGCTTCTTGATTATTGAAGGAAAACCAGTGGTTCTGGTTGAACATTTCGGGGAATCTTCTTTTCCAGAGGGCTTTTTTCCACGTCTTCTCTCCGGAACTGGAAATATTTCCAATATTTGACAGCCCTGAGCACCTTTATCTGTTGGAACACACCAGGACAGAGAGGAAAAGCCTTCGAAGCTTTATTAAAGTTATTTTCCCTGCTCTAAAAAACAACACCAGCAGCTCTCAGGATTTTATCAGAATCTTCTTGCCCTGGGTTTCATTTTTTATACCAATTCCCACTCTCCACTGATTGATAGGAAAGCCAAATTAACAAGGCTTAATTCATCAACATGGCCATTGTGGGATTTGAACAAAAATAATGCAAAATATGACCCAAGAGGCTCACAAATGAAACAAAAAGATCCCAAATGTATCCTTTTGAAAAGCCTCATGTTTTTTATAAGCGAGTTCCATTATTTGTTTGGCTTTGCCAGAGTATTTCCATGGATCAGGGGTGATGTTCTTCCTTCTGTGTCTCTCGTCAAATGCTGGAATTTCCCTTTTTTTTCTGTACACGCTCCATGTTCTGCTGTCTGAGAGCCCAAGAACAGCCAAGTTCACCTCTTCTGCCACAAGAAAAGCCCCAGAATTTTACAGAAAGTATAAAAAACTAGGAAAAACCCCTGGAATTTTACCCTAGAAAGTGCAGTCTGCTCATTTTCCCCAATATCAAAGCCAAAACCAAAACAAATCCCGATTTTTGTGCATTAAGTTGCATCATTTAAGACCTGACCCTAACCAAGGGTGGGGTGCAGAGCAGAACAAACCCCGGGGCTTGCTGGCCTCCAAAAAGCGAGGCAATGAAAAATAATCAGGAATGGAAGGTAGAAACCCTAAAGAGGAACACAGCCAGAGCCCCACCTGCCCCCCCATAACTGCACAGGGGCTTGGTCCCCCAGATCACCCCTGGGGTCACAGGCAGGAAAAATCCCATTTCCTGGGGAGGAGAATAACAGAGAGATTATTTTCTGGGGAGGAAAATAATGGCAAGAAGAGCAGCGTGAGAATTTCATTTAATGCAACACCAAGATCTTAATTAAACCTTAAAGGCTTTAGGAGCAAAGGGCAGTAAAAAGCTAAAGAGGAGACCCAGCAAAGCTTCCTAATGAGGTTTTTTGCAGCTTCTGGTGGCCACAAACCCCAAAACCTGACTCCTAAAACCCCCAAATCCCAATCTGGTGGATTTTAGGTGTGCAGGAGGAAGAAAAAACCTTAAATCCCCATCTCCATGCCCATGGGGCACCAGCAAAACTTCCTCATGAGGTTTTTTGTACACCCTGGTGGCCACAACACCCAAAACCTGACTCCTAAAACCCCCAAATCCCAATCTGGTGGATTTTAGGGGTGCAGGAGGAAGAAAAAAGCCTGAAATCCCCACCATGGGGCACTCCCAGGTGAATGAGGTGCCGGGGGTCCCGGGGGATTAAAGCAGAGGGGCCAACAGGGGGGGCATGCCGCCCCCAGCCTCTCCTTTTCCAGGAAAATTCCTGAGGAAGAAGAGGCTTCCCTGGAGCTGCTCTTTTCCAGCTGGATTTGTAACCTGCACTAAGTCCTTATAAATGTTATAGTTTTTCCTATGTGTGTTTTCAAGTTGTTTGAGTTTCTTTTCGCTAGCTCAGTTCTTGTTTCAGGTGTCAGCTTCTGCTCCTGGGGATTCGTTTTTTAGTCTACAGCTGGGAAAAAAGAAGTCATTTTTGTGGTTTTATCAAGTATTTTTTATAGAGGAATGTGTCTGAACTACACAAAGTAAGATTTTTGTTTTGTTTGGGGTGTCACTGTTGGTATTTTGTGCTTTTGTAAGGTTGAAGTCGGTCACAGGCTGTAACTATTTGAACTGTTCATATTTTTTGTGGCTGGAATTGCAAAATATTTGAGCTTTTCAATTTATTCTTCTAATTTTCTTCTTAATTTCTTTAAAAATGACATGTTTTCAAAGTTTTCTTTAACTTATGGGGTGTGTTTGCTGCCTGTGTTGAAGGTTTTACAGCTGGGGCTTCTCTCTAATTTAGGAGCAGGAGAGGAAGTGATTCCTGAGCAGCAGCACAGGGAACATCCCGTGTTGTTCCAGCAGCAATTCCCACCTCAATTCCCCCCAAAAAGGGACAAATCATATCTATAAATGAAATCATTCATGCTGATAAAGTACTTCAGAGGCTGCAAAGAGTTTCCTGCCTTTACTGGGGGTGTGGTAGTGCCAAAAAATTGGGGGTTTACCCCTTAGAACTGAAAAATAAGGGAGCTTCCATGGGTTTATCCATGCTCCTGAGCTGACAGCGGGATTTTAGTTTTGAAGCCAGCTACCAGCTGGGTTTGGAGGAGAAGGATTTGGTAACCTGAGAGCCTCAAATACAAATAATTTTATTTTCCTTGCTGGAGGGGTCTATAAGTGGAGGAATCCCATCGACAACCAGGGAGCCAGAGATAAATTAGGGCTGTGTATAGATAAATATCTATAAATATCTGCTATTTTCAATACAGGACTGTGATGATGGAACTTACAGCCTCGTATCCATTCAGGGCTTACTCCCAACTCTCCTCCAAGTTATTTTTTAACTTGACCTCTTTGTCTTTCTCCTCTTTCCCCCTTGGCCATATAAAACTTCCACTCTGCCCCTATAAAATTTCCACCCTGCCCCAGCACTCTTATTTCCAACTATTTTAGCTGCTTTTTTTTGCTACAGCTCAGTTTTGGGGACAATTTTGGGTTTTCTAGGCACAAAATAGTGGAACTGAGTGCTGAAACCTTGTGCAGCAATTGGAAATAATGTTAAATTCTGGATATTTTTTCATGCTATTGGAATAAGGGGGAAAAATTCCTGTAAATGAGATTTTTTTTCAGCTTTTTTTAAGCTCTTTTGACTTGAAGAAGAATCATTCTCTGTTATGGGAGAGGAATTGCACTGTCAGGAGGGTACAAGGCTCGTTGTAGCCCGGCCAGCCCTGGGAGTGATGGAGCAGTTGGAAGGAGCTGATTCCATTGGAATTGTGCCCTGCCAGCATGGGCCTCTCTCCAGGGCTCTCTCTGTGCTTCCCTCTGGATGCTGCCAATCCCGACGGGCTCCATATCCACGGGGAATGCTTGGGCAGGGCTCTGCTCCCACCACAACAAACACAGCTTGGGGAAAGGGAATCCTGCAGAAGTTTATCCCAAAATGATGCTCCGTGTCCTGGGATCAGACTGGGATCTTCCTTTTAGTCCATACTGGAGGTTACAGGTTTTGCCTGATAACCTTGGGGGGACTAAAAATCTGCTTTACCCTCCTTATCCAGTTTTTTTTTCACATTTCCACATATCCTTATTTATCAATGGATGTGCAGACCTGCCTGGAATTCTGGGATTCAGCTTTGCTGGCAAGGTTTTCCTTCAGGAAATGAGCCTGCAGTTACCAATTTCATATGTTCCAAATACTTCTAGTAGCAAGTTAAATCATTCAAATGTCAGGAATTTCATGGAGGTCATTCACATTTGGAATTGCAGCATTTAAGAGCAGAGCTTTTGTCATCTAACTGGGATTATTCAGTAGCCTGCAGTGGCTGCTGGGGGCCTGCACGGACGTGGGGTAGGGACTCCTCATCAGGAATTGTGGTAGGAGGATGAGGGGAAATGGCCTTAAAGTGACAAAGAGTGGGTTTGGATGGGATATTGGGAAGAAATTCTTCCCTGTGAGGGTGGTAAGGGGCTGGGATGGAATTCCTAGAGAAGCTGAGGCTGCCCCTGGATCCCTGGAAGTGTCCAAGTCCAGTCTGGATGGGGCTTGGAGCAGCCTGGGACAGTGGGAGGTGTCCCTGCCCATGAAATAAAATGAGATTTAAGGTCTCATCCAATGCAAGCCGTTCCCTGATTCCCTAATCCATAAATAGATTTCTATGACACCAAAAGATTTGCCTTGCTTCGCCCTGCCAGGCACTCAGGTTCCCTTGGCCTGTTATTCCCAAGGTGGGAATGTGTGGCCTGTCTGCTTTTCACCCCTAAACACCACAGGCTGAAGAAAACAAGTGCCAGGCAGCAGCTGAGGAATTTGGAGAAATCCAACTGCTCCCATTCCATGGAAAGGTCAGGGTGCAGTGATCTGTGCCAGTGGGACACCTCTCGGGCAGGGTGAGGGCTGGGCACAGCAGGGAACTCCTGGGGGCATCCAGGGCCTTGCTGGGGTTTGTTGTCACAAGAAATGGGATTTTGGGACTGGCACAGCTGGAGGAAAGGCAGCCTGAGAGCGGAGCTGTGCCTGTGAGGAGGTTTTGGAGCTGTCAGGTTGATTCACACTTAAATCACTATGAATCAATAAATATTGGCTGTAGGACAGAGGTGCCAATGCAGGTGTCACGTGCTTGGAAGAAATCTCAGGAATTTCATGGAGGTCATTCACATTTGGAATTGCAGCGTTTAAGAGCAGAGCTTTTGTCATCTAACTGGGATTATTCAGTAGCCTGCAGTGGCTGCTGGGGGCCTGCACGGACGTGGGGTAGGGACTCCTCATCAGGAATTGTGGTGGGAGGATGAGGGGAAATGGCTTTAAAGTGACAAAGAGTGGGTTTGGATGGGATATTGGGAAGAAATTCTTCCCTGTGAGGGTGGTGAGGGTTGTGAGGTCTGATCAGGAGGTCTCCTCCAGCTAGAAAACAGCACGGATAACTCACCCACTTCATGCAAGAGGCTTCTGATTCCTGAGGTGATTTAGTCCCTGTCAAAGGTACCAAATCACAGAATAACCCAGCTAAAGGGTTATCAGGTTCTCTAAAAGGCACTCTGACTGCAGGTTCATGCAGCTGCCATATTTAAAATTGAACTGCAGTTTTTAGAAACCAAAATCATTGCAAACAACCTGCAAAGGACCTGGAACATCTTCCACATCTCCCTCTAGAGATCATGGAATGGTTTGAGATGGAAAGACCTTAAACTCATCTCATCCCACCCCTGCCATGGGCAGGGAACCTTCCAGAGACCAGGTTGTTCCAAGCTGGCCTTGGGCACTTCCAGGGATGGGACAAGGATCTGTTGCTCCTCTCTTTTTGGGGTGCTCTCTGCTGTTATTCCCAAACCCAATGGATCTGTCCAAACACCCTCGCTTTCACCCCACTTTTAACTACCTGATTTAGAAGGTTTTGGCTTTGAGTAAATTTATACAGCCCAGGCCAGGACAATCAGAACCCGATGTTCCTGGAACGCTGCTGGTTCTCACTGTGATTTTCTGGCCTGGCCAGTAAGAACTGGATCCATCTTGACAAATGATATAAAATAAAAATGCTGAGGAGTGAGTAACACTTCATATAATTTGCAGGATTAATGGGACTGACCATCAATTTGGATTTCTCCCAGTTGCAGAAAAATTACTGCAGTGATTTTCATCCTCTCCTGTGTAGAGACCTCAGCTCAGCAGGGGGAGAGGTTCAACAGCTGCTTCTGAAGCTCAGAGATTTTCCTTTTCCTCTGTTATCTCCAGAATTATCACATGCACCCAGAGCAACGCCTGGTTCTCTAACTCTGCAGCAAATTAATAATTATGAATATTTTCAGAGTGATTTTTGTGTATCAGAACCTTGAAGAATCAAAAATCTGAGCCTAAACAGGGTTGGGTTTTTTTTTTTTTTTTTCAGTTCCTTTCCCAGCACAGTGGAACCCATGACATCAATTTAATGCACTTCTAACCTCAGCATCTCCGAGTACAGGAATTTTAATGCAGTGCTGCAGGAACGTCCTGCAGATCAATGCGAATTTCCACCCTGCAGGGTGGTCTGAAGATGTTTATTTTCTGAGTGCAACGATGATAAATGAATGGTTAATGCCAAGGGAAAATATATTTTGAAGCAATTGTGCAGTGAAGTTTCTGGCGCCACTGGCATGGCTGAGGCAGAAAAACTGAATAAGGAGAAGTGAAGGATTCAGAACAGAGCAGAGCTGGGGGGATAGCAGGCAGGGAATCTTTTTCTGGTTAAATAAAGCTTGTTAGAAATTGGATTTTGGAGTTTATTTCGTGGTGGAAACTTGTAGAAACAGCCCACTGCGGGGCTGGGGCAGCGTGATGCCAATCAGTCCCAGCCCCTCCCCTGAATCGAGTTCCCCAAGAGGCAGACTCAGAGGGTGGGTCGGGGGGCGGCTCAGAAGCCTAAGCTGCCCCCCCCGGGTGGTGCCCGGGTACAAGCCACCTCCCCCAGTTCGGGAAAATTCCCAGTTACTCTGTTGTTCATTGGTTCTCTGTTACAACTCCCGCCTCTCGGTTTCCCCCAGTGGTTCTTGTTTCATTGTATCCTCCCCCTGGCTTGTAACTCATTGGTTGTTTTCCCCTTTCGCCACGGTTTTCAAATTCCCTATAAAACTGAGAACAAGGCTCAGAGGAGCCATCCCATCAATCCCATCAATCCTATCAATCCCATCAATCCCATCCCGTCCCATCCCATCACATCCCATCGGATTCCAGCCTTCCGAGCTTGTTCGGGTTGCGAAACTTCTGACAATAAACCTGTTAGAAGTCAGCCTTGAACAGCCAAGCCTCTCCCTTTGTCTCTGAGCTAACATGAGCCGATCCCATCGGCTCCTGCCATGTTCCCTCTGCAAAGAAGCCAGCGAGCCAGCCCAGCCAGCAGCTCCCTTCCTGATGCTGAAGTCACTTCAGTGACGCGTGGAGGTAACGCAGCTGGACTGTCTCTGACCTGGGGCACGCCAGAGCTCGTGCCTCGGGCACCAAGAACTGCGCTAGAAACTCAGGTATTTGTAGACTTCTTGTGCTGAGGAGTGGAGTCTCTTCTCAGCTCAATGGGCTTTGATAGAAGCACCAGAAAGTAAAAGTTGGCCTAAAGAGAGACCTTCAGAGATTTGCAGTTTGCACACAAATTCTGTGCAAACCGTGCCCGTGGAAGATCAAGAAAAGATTTTCGCTGCATTTGGAGTGGTCAGTTTTGCTGATGGATGTGTTGTCCCCTCGGGGGTGGCAGCTGGAGGATCCCAGCCTGGGTGATCCGTGGAGTGACCAGCGATGCACAAAACCCTTTGATGGATGTTTTTAGCTTGTCTGTAATCATGAAACCCTGGATATTTCGGCCGGGCTATTCCATCCTGACCATAAGAGCCTCTCATAAATAGAATGGGAGCCTCAGCAAGAGGAGGTGAAGGCTGGAGAACACTTTGGGAAACAAGAAATTGTTTTCATTAATTGAAAACAAGAATTCTCCATTAAAAAAATAACAAAGGATTTATAGCACAAAAGGTCTGTTTTCGTTCCAGCTTTATTTCAGGCACTGGACATAAAATAGATTCTCTTGGAGTGTATGGATTCACAGATGATTCATCCCATTCCATTCTGGGAGCACAAAGATTTAATTGTGCGGAGAAGCTGGGTAAACCTTGGGTCTGGGTAAATGCAGCTTCATTCCAGAAGGTCCAAGCTTCACCTGTGCTTTCCCATTAACACCAGGAGTGGGATATTAGATTTTTCCTCCAGCTTTTGTAAATCTGGATTGGACGAACATCCGGAGACGTGGTTTATTTTCACATATCTGGGTCCCAAACACTAAACGTGCATCTGGAGCAACCTGGGCTGCGGAAGGTGTCCCTCCCTGGGAACAAGATGAGCTTTAAGGTCCCTTCCTACCCAAAGAATTCCATGACTCCATGTTGACAGGATGAGGTGCACTGGGATATGTCGCTGCTCCAAGAGTAAGCCAGAATTATTTGCAGCAAAACCACAAATAGCTAAAAGTTGTGGCAGCAAGGTGAATAAAATGTATTAACCTTAGAAATATAGAGCCTTCTGCTATTTATGGGTTTTCATCAGGGAGTTTAGCCAGTTTCAGTTCGCCAAAGGTTCTCTTCCCTTCCAGAAGCTCAGGGAGATGATCCCAGGCATGGAATGTTCTCTGGAACAGGAGCAAGGTGACAAGTGGAGAAGGAAAGTGGGACATGAGCAGCTGGAGATGGAAACAGGAGCAGGGACAGAGTGGAGACCTTGCGGCTGGGTTTGTTTCCTGCAGATCTATTTGGTTCACCCCAAACTGGTGCCTTTGATTTCATAGTCCTGGCTCTCTTGTTAAAAACCCAACCAGGCTGGGATTAGTCCCAATCCCAAATTTTCCACACCAGGCCCAGCCCAACCCTGCAGAACCTCTCCCATCTCCCATGAGAGCAGTGGAGACTTTCCTGGAGGATCATTTGTCCTGAGACCAGTGTGGAGTTACCAGAACGAGCCACCAACACAACTCATCCAGATAAAAACGAGGTTCCAAGTTCCCAGCTGCTTTTAAAAACTCTTCGCTCATTCCATGCATCATTTGCCCATTACCAATCATTTTTGTGCTGCCTGCTATTATTTGGTTTCCACTTTTCCCTGCACTGGGCAGTGACACAGAGCCAAGGTCACCCTGGCAGGGGGGTGACAGCTATTTTTACCCAGCACAGGTGGCCTGGGGCCCTGCTGGGAGCTCTGCTCTGGGTGAAGCTCGGGAGCTGGTGGGAGTCTCCCCTGGCAGAGATGGGCTTGTCACTGAAATTTGGGATGAGAATAAAACCCCTCTAACACCATATTTGAAGGGCTAGAGAATCAGGCATTACTTTATTCTGGCCAGGATGTGCCATGGAAAATACTCCATACACAAATGCCTCCTACCAGGCTTTCTGCAGATTTATACACCAAAAACCCCAAAAATTCAAAGCAGTTCCTGTTCACTGGTCCCAAATTATGCATTTTTTTCTGATCTTTGGTTTCTTATTGGTCAGAGATTCCTTTGCCTCCAATACTAATTTGGTCCTCACTCCTCGATTCCCTTATCAATCTTTTCTGGACCAGGTGTCTCCAAACATGTCAGGGACAACATCTGAGGCTGATGTTTGCTGTTTTTTCATTAATGGTCATTATTTTTTGGGTATCTTCTGTGCTACTCCCAGTCTGCGGAGGTGTTAAGCTCATCCTGCGTTGAGTGGTGCAATGTCCCCTGGAAAAAACCTTAAAATTCCTCTCCCCAGGGCAAAGGCAAACTAAAGCTGACTGGAGAAATAAAATAAAAAATTTTAGAAGTTATATTATTTCCAGTAGGCTGAGCTGGACAGAGAAAGTTAGAAAGGTAGAAATTTAGAAAGGTAGGAATTTAGGAAGGTAGAAATTGAGAGAGGTAGAAAGTGAGAGAGGTAGAAAGTGAGAAACAAACAAATTTAGATAGGTACAAAGTTAGAAATGTAGAGTGTTAGAAACAAACAAAGCTAGAAAGGGAGAAACAAGCAAAGGCAGAAAGGCAGAAATATGGAAAGGAACGAACTTTCTGGGCAGAGAAAAGCTGCACGTCCCCAGCAAGCCCTGAACACAGCCAGGGGACAGCATGGCAGTGAGGGCTCAGCTCTTGGGGCACCTGCTTTGGAGGTGATGCAGTCTTTGGAAATGAATGATTAATCAGTGATTAATTTTCCTTTGCTTTTGAAGCTGCTATCTATTATAGGCACAATCTTGCAGCTCTAGGACTTCATCTTTCTGTTCTGAAACGGCTTATTAGAACCCACCCCAAATATTGCCACGTTAAATCAGAATACACATTAATTCCAGCACTTTGCAGCTCTGTCCATTTCCATCCGCATCCTTCGAGCTTTCTGCAAACAGCGAGAGGTTTTTATTTTTTATGGGTGTTTTTCCCTGCTCTGTTTTCCTTTTCCTCCCTTTCAGGCCACATCAGCCCCAGAGCCTGTCCAGCCACCCCCCAAGGCCACCCCACGCTTTGCATGTGCCACTATCGATTTTGGCTGCAGGTAATTTTGGCCGGTCAAAATATCTTTGTTTTCCTTTAACCCTTTCCTGGTTCTCTGCCAGGGCACAGAAAGGCGCCAGATGTGGGATTTGCTTTCTGGGGCCGTGGAAGAGAACGCCCTGTTCAGCTCTTGGGGTATTTAAAGAGCACTTCAAGCAGAGAACACGGTGATTAACAGGGGGTAGAGTTACAGGTGGGATCTCAAATCCGCAGCAGATAAAGAGAGCTTTTATCCATTTAATGGGGGAACATGGCCAGCTTTCATTAAACCTCTTCTAAATGGCAACACTTAACTCCCTGCAGTCACTTTAATGCTCAAAGTGCATTAAGGATGCACAAAACCTCAAGACAATTTGAGTTTTTCAGGTCCTGTTCTTAATTATTTTATTTTGTAGTCAACCATTTCAGTTCCCAGCATGCTCTTGGCCTCTCCAGAGGCTGAGGAGAACGAGATGTCAGCCTAGAAACTATTTACACCACTGGGAATTATTATTAAGGGGTGTTGGGGAGAAAAGAAGGCAAAAGATGCTGGTTTAAGAGGGGAAAAGTGGAAATAAATTAATAGCAGGCAGCACAAAAATGATTGGTAAAGGGTAAATGAATGGAACGAGCAAAGAGTTTTTAAAAGCAGCTGGGAACTTGGAACCTCGTTTTTATCTGGATGAGTTGTGTTGGTGGCTCGTTCTGGTAACTCCACACTGGTCTCAGGACAAATGATCCTCCAGGAAAGTCTCCACTGCTCTCATGGGAGATGGGAGAGGTTCTGCAGGGTTGGGCTGGGCCTGGTGTGGAAAATTTGGGATTGGGATTAATCCCAGCCTGGTTGGGTTTGTAACAACGGGGCTGGACTATGAAATTAGCAGGATTCCTTTTCCTGGGAGGGAAAATGTGTTTGGGAAGTTGAGAAATGAACAGCTCGGTTGGAGCTGATGGCCTGTCCTCACCTAATGAGTGCTAATTGCTCATTTGTCCCAGGGAGGCCCAACACTTATTCCCTGGGGATGGGAAGGGTGGCAGGAATACAGAAACCTGTTTGCCATGGCTGTTATCCTGGGAAAACCATTCCAAAAATGGGCATCAGGGGGTAAAAAATAACAAGTTTTAGCATGTGTTTAAATTTTCCTGATGCCTGCATTCATATCTGTAAAAGGGATGCCTCAATGTCCTGGATTTGGATCCTTGTGGATTCCAGCTCAGAATATGATTCTTTGAATTGAAGAATTCCAACCTGTTTGCCATAGCTGTTTTCCTGGGGAAAAGGCTCCAAAAATGGAGATCAGGGGAAAAAAATAGCAGGTTTTAGCACATGTTTAAATTTTCCTGATGCCTGCGTTCTGTATCTATGAAAGGGAGGCCTCGATGTCCTGGGCTTGGGTTTTTGTGGGTCCCTTCCAGTTCAGAAATTGAAGATTTCCTCAGTTTTTCCTGGGTTCAGTGTTGTTAAACTCTGCCTCCAGAAAATCCCACCCTGAGGAATCTTGCGTGGAGCTGCCAGCTCCAAGAAAGAATTTTGTTCTCTGCATCTTCATCTTAACCCTGACGTGTAATACCTGCAAAATTGCGCTGAAAAGGTCAAAATCCATTTCAAGTTTGTGTTAATGGCCCCAAATTTCTGTGCCTGGTGAAGAGGCAGCGTCAGGAGAGTGCTGCTTAAACTGATCTTCTTCAGTAGGTCAGAAGAGGTCAGGCTGGGACTGGGGAGTGCTGGGCTCTGAGCCTGGCTCAGGGCTGTGTCTAAGAGGAGAAATTAACTCCCACCATCAAATATTCATCTTGAAAGCAGGAATATTTGGCTTTAAATACAATGTGATCACTGCTTTCTGTGAAATACAGCTAAAATATGAATGTTTTGGGAACTCAAAGGTCTTCTCACCATGTTCTTGATGCTTCCCTTACTAAGCCTGTGTGAGGGGGAGATCTGGCTTAAATTCCCTGGAAATCTTCAGTTCCCTGCT
Organism: Corvus brachyrhynchos; assembly: GCF_000691975.1. Classification (NCBI taxonomy): domain Eukaryota; kingdom Metazoa; phylum Chordata; class Aves; order Passeriformes; family Corvidae; genus Corvus; species Corvus brachyrhynchos. Next base: position 2,029,648 of record NW_008235987.1, read on the forward strand.
TGCCAAAAGCCCTCTGGTTTCCATTCAGAATTCCCAACCAGAAATGCCATTGGGTGACCTCTTTAGGACTAAAAATCCCAGCTCCTGCAGGAAGATTGAAGTGCAGTCCCGTAGATTTTGCTCTCCCTGGAAACATCTTAGGCTCATGCTGTTCCAAGGATTCCATCCCACCGTGTCCAGGCATTTCAGGGATCTTATGGCAGGGAAAATTCAGGCTAAACTGATAAAGAGGTGTCAATAGTGGCAGAGATCATAAATTTCATTGCAGCAGCAGATTTTATGAATTCTGGGGCCTTTCCCATGTAAGTTGAAGATTTAAAATTCAAGGAAATGGTGAATTTAGACTGTTAGAGCACAGGACTGTGGCTGTTAGTCCCAAACTCCTCAGAGACAGCTCTGAGTTGGGGACACAGCTCCTGCTGGCTCATGCACAAGGCTCAAACCAAATTACCTTCACCAGAGCTTAAGTGACATCAAGATAATGTGACACTAATCAGGATTTCTGCTCCCGGCGTGTGCAGGGGCCCGTCCCGCCCCAGCGAGGGGGAGCTGCTGGAATGCTTCCCTGTGTGCAGACATCGAAACTCCACTCTAGGGAGTGCTGGCAGGAACTAAAGGTTGTTTTCTAATTTAACTGTCCTGGGAGCATGTGCTTAGGGAAGACATTCCCTGAGAGTGTGAGAGGCTTTGGTTTCCATTCCTGTGCAGAGCAGAGCTCTGTGAGCAGCAGGAGCCCTTGCCTTGCACTCAACTGTAAAAACAAAAAAGTCTCAAAAAACTCTGCTTGTGGCACTTTCTAAAACATTTCTGGTGTCACAATTAATGAGTTGCAAAAGGAGTTGAGTGTGGGGACTTCCTCCAAATGTCACCGCGACTGCGAAAGAACTGACTTCCAAGAGTCAATTGGTGATGCTGCAGACAAGTCCTTGGTGATGTATGTGGGGAATTTTATTTCATAATCAAAGTTTTGCCAGATCAAAGAACTAAAGGAGTTTTCCAGCATTAACAGCACTGGTTACTCTCTTTAAACATCTGGAGCTGAACCCAGGAGCTCATCAGTAATAACTCTGTCTAAATGCATTTAGAGTTCTGGGCAGGGAGTGTTTATCTTTAGTGCAACTAAAAGAGCAGGCTCTTGCTCCTCCCCAGTTAAAGAACCAGTAAAACCTCCCCAAAACCAGTATAAAAGCCAGTATAGGTGTGGTTGTGTGCCTGGCTCTGTCCAGTGTGACTCTCTCTGGCTGTGGAGGAGCTGGAGTCGTGTCCTTTTAATCCTGGTTTTGCCCTTCCCGCTGGATCTCGGCGTGGAGAGGGTTTAAGGCCATTCTTTACGGTACAATAGTGAGAGCTGTGCAGCTGCTCATGGGCTGCAGGGTGGGAGTCACAGAGGTACACAGGGGCTGGGGTTCTGGTGTGGGTGAGACCCAGCCCTGCTCCGTGGGGATGGGAAATGGGAGGGGTCAGCCTGGGCTGGCTGGCAAAGCACATTTAGAGCCAGAAGGAGCTTGATTGGGATTAAAGATCCTCCCAGCAACATCTGGTGGCTGCAGGTTGGGCTGCTTGACCCTAAGCCCTCCAGCTCCTGGCCGTGCCCAGCACATTGAGGCCTCGCTTTTACAGGTACAGAATGCAGGAAAATTTAAACCTGTACTAAAACCTGGCGGTTTTCCCCCTTATCCCCATTTCTGGAATGGTTTTCCCAGGATAACAGCCACAGTGAGCAGGTGTGTGTATTCCTGCCACCCTTCCCATCCCCAAGGAATTGGTGGTGGGCCTCCCTGGGACAAATGAGCAATTAGCACTCATTAGGTGAGCACAGAGATCAGCGGGGGCAGTGGTGCTCAGGGAAGGGCAGCTCCAACTGAGCCGTTCATTTCTCAACTTCCCTGAAACATTTTCCCTTCCAGGAAAAGGACCTGGTGTGGGGCCTCACTGTGTTTGTGGTGTTTCTGCAAGAGGTGATGCTCCTGGAGGAGAGCTGGAGGTGGGGTGGGCTCTTTCTCTGCACATGAACTTAAACCACTTCTAAAACTAAGACTTAAGGCCAGGAGAGCACAACTTCCTCTTTGCTGTCTCTTACAAGAATGAGCCCCTCCTAAGCCAAAACTCCTCAACTGAGCTTGTGTTTCCATATCCTTTAAAAAAATCATATAAACTGCAATTTATATATCATAAACATCCAGTTTATCCATAACAGCTCCTGTCAGGAGCTGGACTTTGATCTTTGTGAATCCCTTCCAAGCTGGGACGTTCTCTGATTGTGTTTACTGTTAATTATTCAACCTTCAATAATTACCAATGCCCAGACAGCAGCAGAGTAAGAGAAACCCTGAGGGAGGAGTGGTGAGATTCTCTTTAGAATTCCTGTGGCTTGGAGCAACCTGGGAGGGTGGAAGGTGTCCCTGGCCACGGATGAGACTGTTTTTAAGATCCTTTCCAACCCAAACCCTTCTGGGATTGAGTTACTTTCCTTGTTAATATGTTTAAGGTACACTAATTTATCACCCTGCAGAATTCACTGGCTATTCTAAAGTGGCCCAACAACAGCAACAATTGTATTTATTTACTCGGACAGAGCTGCTCTGGCTCATCCCTGATGGGAGATTCCCTTCCTGCCCTTCCTGGATGGAATGTGGACCACTGAGATGCTCCCATGCCAGGCTCTGTGGTGTCTGGCAGAAAGTGACCTTGCTGTCACTGCTTAAGGAGGCTTTGAGTGCCTTTAATCTGAGCTCTGTGACCACACTGTGACAATGACGTCAGGGCCGGTGGCACTGGGCACTGTTTTAGCACAGCCTCTCCTTAAGGCTGTGAAAATAACCCGGGAATTAGTGCCAGCCTTGGGGCCAACACCACCTTGGCATGCAAAGAGAAGCTGCCTGGTTGAATCAAAACAGGCTGGACAGCAGCATTTTCTGCTTCTTAATATTCTAATCCCTCCTGGGAATATTTAATTAGGGTTTGAGCGTGGAATTGTAGTGCTGTCGTTAAAGGTCTTTTAATCCAACCCCCCTGACAGGGCACCTTCAGTGGGATCAGGTTGCCTGGAGCCCTGTCCAGCCTGACTTTGAGCGCTTCCAGGGATGGATCCATGACCTCCCTGGGTGTATTCCATCATTTTGCCAACCTTATTGTAAAAAATTTCTTTTTTGTATCCAATCTAAATAATTTTTTCAGTTCAAACCCATCACCCCTTGCCCTATCATGGGATTGTCCCTGTAATAGATGGATATAAAAAAAAAAAATCTCAGAATCATGGAATGGGTTGGGTTGGGATTTTAAGGATCATCCAGAGCCACCCCTGCCATGGGCAGGGACACCTCCCACTGTCCCAGGCTGCTCCCAGCCCCAATGTCCAACCTGGCCTTGGGCACTGCCAGGGATTCAGCCACAGCTGCTCTTGGAATTCCATCCCAGCTCCTCCCCACCCTCCCAGGGAACAATTCTTTCCCAGTATCCCATCCATCCCTGCCCTCTGGCAGTGGGAAGCCATTCCCTGTGTCCTGTCCCTCCATCCCTTGTAAACTTGTCCCTCCCTATATTCCCATAACAATTATAAAGGGAACTCTGGAAAACTCTTGCTTTCCATGGTCTGGTTTGTTCCTTGATCCCCAATATTGGATCCCCCTGACACTGAGTTCAGGGCCCAGGGGAAGA
>NW_008235987.1:2033359-2053792 GCF_000691975.1 Corvus brachyrhynchos
CTGGAGGATTCTTCCTGGGTGTGCAAAGAGCTGAACTACAGGACTGAGCTCGGGCTAGAAATGCGTTTTCCAGAACTGCAGCTTTCCCATGAATGGCAGAAGGTTGGAAAACCACAAGAGGCTGGGATGTGAGGAGAACACTCCTGTCCAAGCAGGGATACCTGGAATAACACAGGCCCAGCTTGGCAGCCCCAGCTGCTGGATAACATAAACGTGCTTTATTTTTTAATACCTGTGTGCCAAGGCACTGAACAAAGTGTCCATTAATTGAATATTTTTTGTGTATCTTTTTGCTCCAATTGAATCGTTCTTTCATATTTTGATAGAAGCCAGAGATTCCATGTTATGTTATGAATATGGATCCGTAGCCAGCAGCTATGTGGAAAAATCAATGCATTCCCAGTTTACTCCCAGGTGTTTTATTGCTAAAGAGATTGGGCAGAGCAGGTGCCAGGAATGGATCCTGCTGGTTAAAAGGGAGCAGGGAAAAACAGCTGGAAAGGGCTTCAAATTGAAGAAAAAATTGTGTTCCTTGGGTTTTGTACATTGCAGGAATTAAGCTTCAGTTAAATGAAGGTGAACTGGAATGAGAAAATATCAGGAATGGGAGAGGGAATTGTTTTCAGGGTGAAAATTGCTAATTAAAATATGCTAGAATTGTTACAGACCTTTAGCAATTCGTGTAAACAAAGACACTTTCAGTGACAGAGCAATGAAAAATCTCCCAGGTCATGCCCAGCTCCTTGTCTGCTGGAGTTCCCTGAGGGAAAACAGGTGAAATGTCTTTAATGAAGAAGCAACACAAAGTGAGAGTTGGACGTGTGGAACAGAGCAGAGAAAAATACAGAAATAGCTATGAGAAAAATCTTCAGAGCTGCAAACTGTGGCTCTGCTCAAAAATTCCCTCTCTACTCTAAAATCAGAGATAAATTTTGTCTGCAGTGAAGCAGATTTCATTTCAATTTTTGTCTGCAGCGAAGCAGATTCCGTTTTGGCCATGCTGAGTTGGGATATTTCCCTCTCACCCTGAGCCAAAGGCAGTGGATCCTCAGATTTAAAACCTCCTGCAAGGGCCTAGAACTTTCCTGTGTGTGCTGTCACACCTTGGAAAACATTCCGGCTACTCAGTTAATTAGCAGATGACAAACTAAATATTTGCTAAGTGAAATTGGAGCTGGATTAGTGACCTGCCCAGAATTCTATCCTTGGAGATAATTCAGGTTCTGATGCATCAGCAGGGCTGGATATTTACAGTTCACGTTGCCTGGGGGTGGAAAAAATATTAATTTTATTTTTTTTCTGGAAAGATTTCATCCAGCTGCCGGTGGCATCAAGAGGATCCCACCAGCTCTGGCTGGGATGGCCAAAGCTGAGGCCGAAATTCCATTTTGGGAATTCCATTCCCTGAGCATCTTTTAATTGGCAGCTCCCTACCTAAATCTGGGTAGCACCTGCACCTCAGAACCTTTCAGAGCCTGTTGGTTATGTCTTTTCTCCTAGAAAGAATATTTTAAATCAAATTTATGCCAATTATTTACCAGAGATCCACTTTTCTCCGTGACAGAGCAGGAGCCTGGTCCTTGCTGAGCAAAGCTGGATTTATACCCTGCAGCAATGAATACTCTCAAGGAGTGGAAGTCAAGGCCCTATATTTTAACTATTGTTGGGTTGTAGATGAAGCTGAAAATCCACTCAGGATGTTGCTCTCTGGCTTTAAAAATCTTCCTTGGAGTGAAAGAAATATGCAGTGTTAACTGTACAAAATTGCTCCTAGCGTCTGGCCTGACGGATGCTCTTTATTTTGATCTGCGAAGCTTTAAGTGCCACAAAACAAGATGTTTTTATGCTTTTCAGGGGCTCTGAGCTTTGTCCCCTGCTGTGGGCAGTGTTTTACTTGCAGGGCCGTTCCTTTGTGCTGCAATCAATGGGATCAGAGCGTTCCCCAGCTCCCAGAAGTGATGGAGCTGTGGGGACCGATGTCACCTGTCCCTCCAGAGCTGGAGCCTGCCCTTTTATCCCCGCGGGTTCTTGGGCAGGTGAAGGTATCTCACTGCTCAGTTCTGGCCTCACCGAGGCTTTTCCTGTGGATTTGGAATAAATCCGATGGCAAAGAGCTGAGCTAAGGGGGGGAAATGTGGTGAAAGGGAGAATAAAGCAGAGAACTGTCCTGCAGGGCTGCAGCGCCTCAGGGCAGCTTTGCCTGGCTGATGGGGTGGGCAATCCTAAAAAGCTCGTTCTTTCCTTTGGAAACACTTGTGCAGGAGTCTCTTGAAATGAATAAAGAGGGCGAGGTTCGGCCTTTAATATCAGCCTTTAGGAGGATGAGATTTGGCCTTTAATATCAGCCTTTATTGACTCAAATCTGCAGTGCTGCTGCCGGGATGATGGGAATTGAGTGAGCAGCTTTTCTACATCAATAACTATCAGGTGTTTAACAAGCCTTCAACTTTGTTCTGAGTTTTCCTCTTTTTGTTTTGCTGTTTGTTTAGTTTGGGGTTTCATTTTTTTTTTTTTTTTAAGGAGCCTGCAAGCCCTAAAACACAAGCAAAATGTCCCTTAGCAGAGGTCACAGTGCTGACATCAGGGATTGTCATCTCCTCTCAGATTTACTGCCCCAGAATGGCCTGGCCAGACCCAAAATAACCCAAACTCTGGGAAAAACTTTGAAGCAAGCACAAGGTCCACGGAGCTGCCACAGTGCTGGAAGCAAAGAGCAGCTCTTAATGCTGAGTAGGGCTGAAGTTTAGTTTCACTTTTTCTTTTTCCCAAGGAAGGGAAGGAATAAAAAAAATCCTGTGGTGTTTCCAGCCTGTCCAACAGCTCTGTGCGTGCTCCCACAGCCGAGGCAAAACCCTCTTGGGTGGGTTGGGTACAGTAGGAAAAACTTTTCCCTGAGCTGTGCCAGGAGTTGGTGCCCAGCTGAGAGGCCGGGGTCACCCACAAAGGGCAGATTCCAGAGGTTTCACCCAGAGGAGCTTTCCAGGAGCTTGGCAGGGGCAGAGAGTGATCCCAGCCGGGGTGGAGGCTGCAGGGATTTCATGGCCTGTCCATCAAGCTGCCCTTTCATTTTGTAATCCTCACAGGCTGTGGGCATGGTGGGGCAGGGGTGACTAAGCAGAGAGCGCTGGCCACTGCCAGGGGATTCTCCCTTTAAATTGTTTCTATTCCTGTTTAGAACATCCCATTTTTCCTCCTGCCTCATCCTGCTGTTGCTGTATTAAAAAAAAAAATCTCATTTTCCCCAAATTATTGCAACTTTGCAAAGCAATGGTTAACAATAAAATGCTGCCTGATCAATCCCTCTTTATTCTAATTGTTACTGCCTTTGTTAAATGTGTTTAAAATGGAGAGGGAGACCACAGAAATTACCTAGAGATGGGATAAAATGCTTCAACACTTTCTATTTAGCTGATAACGAGGTAATTTAAATGTAGTCACTTCCCCTTCCAGAGAGAATTTCTGTGCTTAAAGCCCTTTGGAATCTGCCAGAAAATCCAGTGTTTCTTTGGAAGCTGAAATCAGACAAATGGAAACGAGAGACTGGGCATGCTCTGAATGCCATTCATTGATGATATTCTGGAAGTGATTTCCAAGGGCGAGGAAGATGCTCAGGCTGAGAATCACCTGCCCCAGGAGCAGAACGTGCATTAGCTAAACCCTAATTTAGGCTTAGTTAAGCCCAGGTTTGTTATTCAGCACAGTGGATGAATGATTGGAGTTCAGTGTTCCGATGCACAGAAGATCAAATTAAAGAATTGAAGATGATTTTCTGCATATTCCAAGAAAATACTGCCTGAGCCAGCCCTGCTTTGAAAAACTCTTGCATTTCTCCTCCTGCTTCTGTTTCCTCAAAGTCACAGCTGCGTTTTGCCCAATTTTATATCATTATTTGCACATAATTTGTGTGCAAAGAGGTGAAACAAGGGAAGGAGGCTTTTCTCGGTGTGTTGGTGACCCACGGGGAGCAGCACCACACGAGCTGCTCATGATGGATTAAAATTCTTGCGGCATCAGGGTTTATGTGGAGTAAAAATGTTTTACAGAGGTTGCAGTTTCCGCTTGGCACATAAATGATAAACTTTCCTTTTTCTGCGGCTTAAAAACTATTGAAATTCCCTCAGCTTTATCATATCTGTTATTGTGATGTTTTTGGGAAAAAAATGCCTCATTCCTTGAGTAATAACTCCTTAAAATTCACTTAATTCTCTTCCTTCATCCCCAGGTTATTGAATTAATTATCATTAATTACTTTTAATAACTCTTGTCCCTGTGTAGGATTTTCTAACAGATGTGAGAGTTTGTTACGTTTGTCAGGAACATCTGGAGATCCTCTCCAGGGTTTAAAATTGGGGGTCAAATTCCTGCCTGTGTGCAGATCAGGACTCAAAATTAAGTGGGATCTGAATTCCATAATTGCCTTTTTTCCCAGCTAAATTCCGTCACATTTCCTGGAATCATTTGATGCTGATTTATAACTTGAAATCTCAATAATCCCTTCAGGGGGAGTTGAATTTTCTTTTTTTTTCCCCTGAAACATCAAAGTTCATGAAAATGAACAGATTTTTTTCTTCTAAATGGAAAGCCCAGGGAATTTCGTGGGAACTCACAGCAAGTGTGACATGCTCTGATGGCACAGAGACTGCTCAGGGTGATGGGATCCTGTCTGAAAACACAGAAAGGGCAATGCTGGGCGTGCAGTACAGGGAGAAAAAATCCAGCCCTAAAAGGGGGGACAAAAATCAGCCATGAAGGGGGGAAAATAAAAGGCCCTGAAAAGGGGGAGAAAAAATCCAGCCCTGAAAAGGGGGGGAAAGAATCCAATCCCAAAAAGGAGGGAAAAAATTGGCCCTGAAAATGGGGGAGAAAAATCAGCCCTGAAGGGGGGAGAAAAAATTGGCCCCAAAAGGGGGAGGGAAAATAATTGGCCCTGAAAGGGGGCAAAAAAAATCCAGCCCCAAAGGGAGGGGGGAGAGAAAAAAAACAGCCCCAAAAAAGAGGGGGAAGAAAAGTTGGCCCAAAGAGGGGGGGAAGAAAAATTGGCTGTGAAAGGGGGGAAAAAATCCAGCCCCAAAAATGGGGGAAAAATTCGGCTGCAAAACGGGGGAGCAGAATTGGCCCCAAAAAGGGGGAGAGAAAAATCAGCCCAAAACGGGAAAACTCCAGCCCTGAAAGAGGGAAAAAAATCAGCCACAAAGAGGAGGAAAATCATCTCCAAAGGGGGAAAAAATCACCCCCAGTGCCAAGCTGAGCCTTGAAATCCAGGTACAGAACCCCATCCCCCCCAGCTCCATACCCTGAGCTCCTGGAGAGTGTTAATCCCACCAAATAAAATTTCTGTGGAAGGTGAGGAGGAAAATCTCGCAGGTAGCTGGGCTGGGAAGGGCTCCTGCTGCATTGCCACCCCTCCGTGGTGTGGCTGCCCCACGGTGATCCCAAAGCCTGGCACTACTGGAATATTCCATGTTTAACTTCTAGGAACTGCCCTGGAAGCCAGGCTGCTCTGGTCTCAGGGCCTGCTTCTCCCTGGAGTAAATCAGGCCAGAAAATGACATCCCCACGGGGCTTTGTTTGTTGTTAAACAGCCCAAACGGGGAAATATTTGCTCTGTAGCACAGCAACAGATCGATGGCTGGGTGGCAACGGGCAACTGCAGCTGAGCCTTGAATGAGGAGCTTTTCCCATGCCCAGGGCTGGTGTTGGAGGTGAGGTGGTGACCCCGTGCTGAGATGTCGCATGATCGACTCAGAAATGCAGGGATGCAGCTCTGCTCCGTGCTTTTCCCTGGATATTGGCTCGTGTTTCACTGGGAATTATTTAGATTTTTAAGTGCCTCACTCATTTCTGCGCGGGAGTTGTGGAGTCACGGAATGGTTTGGGGTGAGAGGACCTTAAAGGTCATCCAATTCCATCCCCACACCGTCCACTATCCCAGGGTGCTCCAAGCCCCATCCAACCTGGCCTTGGACACTCCCAGGGATGGGGCAACCCCAGATTTTTGGCATAACCTGTGCCAGGGCCTCCCCACCCTCACAGTAAATAACCTTTTTGACCCAGGGTGCCCAATGTCTGCAGGAGAAGATGCTGCCATAAATTACAAAGTTGCTGTTGGGGTAAAACCTGGCCAGAGCAGCTCCAAAACTGGAATTTCCCATAACTCTTCCCATTCCTCTTGAGGATGCAAATCCTGGACTGGCACCTTTCTGCCTTGCCCTTGGCCACTGGCAGTGTCGGCCCTTCCTAACCAGGTGTGATTATTCCCAAGCAATTCCAGGATCAACCCACTAAACCTGATTTAATGTGGTTTTCTGCAGCATTTTTGGGTTTGCGCCATCCCAGGGCAGCAGAATATTTTTGATGGTCATTAAATAAAAATCTGTGAGTACAAATCAGTGGCAGGGGCTGCCGTAGCCGTCGGTGCTCTGTGTTGTATTTGAACAACAGATCTGCATTTCCCGATTCCTTGAATTGCTCCTCGTTGGAAAAATCCAGGCTTGATAACGAACAGGAACAGGCAAGGCTGGTGCAAAGGATTTGATTTCTCAGAACTGCAGAATGTGCTGGGAAATTCCTTTTTTTTTATTATTTATTCATTTATTTTATGGCTGGGATTTTATCTAAAGGAAGATGGGAAATTCCAGAGTATCTGGAAGTCACAGATGGCAGCAAACAGAGGTTCTGCATCTGCCAGCCCAAGGCCATCAGTCTTTAGCAGGGATTTTAACTTCCTATGGATTTCCAGCTCGTGTCAGTGCCATTTCCCACTGCTTGCAGTTGGGGCTCCTGCTGCTTTATCCCTTGGAAAGGATAGATTTGAAGGCAGCTCCAGTTTGCCCAGGACATTTCCAGGTGTGGGAGCTGGGATGGCAGGCCCAGGATCTCCAGGGCAATCCCAGAATTTCCTTCCCTTTGGGATAGGCAAGAAGCAGAACATTCCCCTCTTTCTTTCCCCCTCTTTCTTCCCCTCTCTTTCCATTTCCCATTTTATACGTGAAGACTTTTCTTCCTGCTCTTCACCTTTATTCCAGCTCTGCCTGGAAGTTTGTGGAAGGGAAATAACAACAAGTTTCTTGCATATCTAAAGTGAATTAAAATCCCAGGAAATCATCCTGTGTAGCCCAAGACTGGAATTTTGTGTGCAGGGAAAGGTTTCTCTCATTCCTTGGGGTCTGAAAACACAACTTTGCTCACCCAGGTAGGGCAGATTGTTTCTTTTAAAGAATTAGGAAGAGACGAGCAAGTTGGGAAGGTGGGAAAAGCCTCCATGCCTGACCTGCATCCCCAATTTCCGCAGTCAGAGGCTGTGCTCTGAGCAGGGGATGAGAGGAACATTTTGTGATGTGAGTCAAAGCTCCCCTCCCCTTGTGCTCCGTGTCATACTCCCAGTTTTCTATAGGAATTGCTACAGCAGAGGCTGTTCAGAACCACTTTTCCCCACAGAAGATACAATGGAATCATTCTTTTTATCAAGTGAGACTCCCCAGTTTGTGTATTTTTAAAGGTCCTTTATCTGCATAACTTAATCAAGGCACCAAGCTGGTCATGGGGGGGAGGGGGGGGGTTGTTTATTAACAATCACTGGCCACACTTGGTTGTTTCCATCATTCCAGAGGCAGATTTTCCCTTTTCCTCTCAAAAAGGACAGAAAGGATGCTGATAAATCCCAAACTGCAATCAGATCTGTGCAGGAGCAGAGTGGAAGCGTTTTGGGCAAGTCCTGTGAATCCCTGCTGTGACAAACTGGCATATTTGGGATTTCTCTCCTGAAATCTATTTTCTGGAATCAAAATAACATGAGGCAGATGGTGCCCCTGGAGCAGGGAAAACCAGGATCCAACTTTTTCCACAGCTGGGTTTGAGTTCGGGTGGGATTAGAGTAAAAAGGATGAACTGCTCTGGTAACAAATCACTGGGTGGGATTGCTTGGGTTTCACTTGAATTTGGATATTCCATGGGGTTTATTGGCTGTTTATCCTGAAGGACAATCTGAAACTTCCCATTCTCCAACGATTTTTCTGGAAGCTGATTCTTTTTGTTCTCATCTGGGCTCCCTTTCCCATAAAAGCTGGACCAGGATCACTTCTGGAATTCCCTTTCAGGCTGGCCTTTGTGTGATTCTCTCTGTGCTTGCCTGAAATCCTTTGTCAGGTTTTACCTGAACTCATGAGCAGCTTTGATCGAGGTTTTTCTTGTAACTTACCCAGCTCCGGGCTGGAATCCTTCCTTTGGAGGTCACGACAATCAGGAGCACAGACCGTGTGCCCGGTTCCTCTCATCAGCGGGGTGATTTGCCTTTCCTGAGCAAGGTGCAGCAGGAGCGGCCCTTGTTTGTCACAAAGGGTGGCTTTGCCATCTGCTTGGGCCTGGAAATCCGGTGTGGAGCTCATGGCTGGGATTCCTGCATTTCCTGGGGTTGATTGGCAGGAAACTCCATCACTTGCAGCCCCTTCGGCTCTCAGGGTGAAATTGCAGCTGGGATTGAGGCGAATAAAGCAAATTTCCTTCAGAGTGTGCTGAATTCCCTTCCAGGGGTTGCAGGGCAGTGATTAACGGGAGGCCCTTCAGTGCAATACTGTCATTTGCATTTGAATTTTAGTTCAAGAAGATGAGGAAAGTCTCTGTCCCTCCAGCTGCTTGATTATTCTAAATAACTTTAATTATAGAGCCTGACCCCTGCTTTGTCCATTGTCAGTAGCTTGAAAGTAGTGAAATCGAGAGGTTGGGAACTCACCTGTTTGAGCTTTTCAAGTGTTTTGTCTAAGCAAAAAAATCAGCCTGTGGTGCAGGGAGCTGCCAGTGAAATCCTGCCTGTTGCTGTTCCAGATTCCTCACAAAAATGGATTTGGGGATGCTGGGTGAGGATAGAAAACTTTCCTCCTGTCCTGTCAGAAGTGACCCCTGGTGCAGCTCAGTCTGCTGAGGGCACTGTCCATCCCTCCAGCTCTTGATTATTTTAAAACCTTTAATTACAGAGCCTGACCCCTGCTTTGTCCATTGTCAGTAGCTTAGAAGTAGTGAAATCGAGAGCGAGGGAAAAGGAATTCACCTTTTTAAGCTTTTAAAGTGTTTTATTTAAGGGAAAAAAATCAGCCTGTGGTGCAGGGAGCTGCCTGTGAAATCCTGCCTGTTGCTGTTCCAGATTCCTCATAAAAAATGGATTTGGGAATGCTGGGTGAGGATGGAAAACTTTCCTCCTGTCCTGTCAGAAGTGACCCCTGGTGCAGCTCACCCTGATGGAGGCACCTGTTGAGTCTCTGTTCTTTACCAGGAAAAAGCCTTGCTCCCGAATTTTTAGCTTTTTGGAAGCTTCATTAACATTTTGTCTTTCAAGCTGCGGGTGGCAGGGTGGCTGCACCTGAGGGTGGCACCAGCGGTGCCAGATTCACCTTCTGATTTTGTTTTGCACTTCATCCCTGTGGAATGGAGAATTCCTGGGAATGCTGCCGGACAGGGAACATCCCCAACTCCGTAACTTCCAAGGGAACACAACAAACTCTGGGAAGGTCCCCCTGGGGAGTGCCAAAGGCAGCAGGAGGAAAAGCCCCCGTGCTGTGACGGCAGCAGCAGCTGGCAGCACAGCCCTGCGGATCCGGGGAAATTTCTTGAGGCTTCCCAGAACATTCCCGGGAGCTGGGAGCACTGTCCAGCCCTCCCATCACCCCGATGCTCCCAAACCCTTCCTGCTCCCTCTTCCAGGGGCTCTGTGCCCTCCGAGCCTTAATTAAGAAGCAGCTAATTGCAATTAGGAGTTGCTCGTGTGATGGCCCACACAACGTGGGCACATGGAGGAATTCCTCCTCTTCCTCTGCAGTTTATCTGGCTGGAATATCTTTTATTTTGGGGTGATTGATGAGGAATTTGTCACCCCCGTGTGCAGGAACAGGACTCCAAAGACAGAGTTTTAAGGTGTAACCATGTGCGAATCAGCAGGGAGGAAAAACTACCTCAGTGCAACAGCCCGAGCAGGAATTTATAGAGATTTCTCCAAATCAAACCAATGCGAGCTTTTCCTTGACCCCTAGGATGCAAATGGAAGCTGAAAATGTCGTGGGAGCCTAAAACTGTGTGTGAGAAGCAAGGTGGGGTATTTCTCGTGAGTTTTAACCCAAGGTAACTACAGGGGGCATCCCGCTGAGCCTGTCCCAGTGTCCAGCACCTGGTGGGCTTTGAGATGATTCCACAATAAAACAGTGCCTGAATCCCACTTCCCTTTTTTTTCCCATTTTTTCATTTTTCCCATTTTTTCCCATTTTTCCTTTTTTTTTCTATTTTCTTTCCATTTTCCCCCCATTTTCTTTCTCCTTTTCTTTCCTTTTTCTTTCCTTTTTCTTTCCTTTTCCTCCTTTTTTTTTCTTTTTTCCTTTTTTTTCCTTCCCCCCTTTTCCCCCTTTTTTCTTTTTTCCTTTTCCCCCTTTTTTTCCTTTTTGCCTTTTTTCCCCTTTTTTTCTTTCTCCCCTTTTTCCCCTTTTTTCTTTTTCCCCCTTTTCCCTCCCTTTTTCTTTTTTCCTTTTTTCCCCTTTTTCCCTTTTTTCTTTTTTCCTTTTTTTCCCTTTTTTCTTTTTTTCCTTTTCCCCCCCTTTTCTTTTTTCCTTTTTTTCTTTTTTCCCCTCTTTTTATTTTTTTCCTTTTTTCCCTTTTTTCTTTTTTCCTTTTTATTCTTTTTTCCCCTTTTCCCCCTTCTTTTTCTTTTCCCCCTTTTCCCCCTTTTTCTTTTTTCCCCTTTTTTCTTTTTTCCCCCTCTTTTCCCCTTTTCCCTCCTTTTCTCTCCCCCTTTTTTTCCCCTTTCCCCCCGTTTTTCTTTTTTCTTTTTTCTTTTTTCCTTTTTTTACTTTTTCCCTTTTTTTTCTTTTTCCCTTTTTTTTCTTTTTCCCTTTTTTATCTTTTTTTCTTATTTCCCTTTTTTCCCTTTTTTTCCCTTTTTTTCCCAACTGAAACCAGGTCCTTTTAACTTCAGGAGGAGTTTGGTGCTCCAGCTGCAGCCTGGTTGTGTCCGACGATGATTTCTATGGGATTAACAGATTTAGGAATATTGATATCAGACCTAATTGCTCCTGGAATTCCTGTGGGATCTCCAAAGGTTTCCCAGCTCGGGCTGTGGTGATTCAGCCCCTGTGTGCCGCTGTTCTTGGTGTTTTCTCAGCACCAGCTCTGGGTTTCCTGGCAGGAGCTGGGCACACGGGGCCCCTCCATCCCCCTCTGCCGCTTCTCCTGGCGCACCGGGAGCTGAATCAGCCCGGGCTGGAAGGAATTAAATCCAGGAAATCCCTTCCCGAGCAATTCTCCAAACCCTTTCCTGCCGTAGGTAAGAGCTGATTGCAAAAGCAGATTTCAGGGATGATTGTGCCCTGACCACCAGCCCAGCAAGAGTTTTCCTGCCCTTCCCAGGGATCTGGGAATATTTGGGGGTGTCCCTTCCTTGCAGAGCTGTGGCCTGAATGGGGACAGGACAATCCCATCCATCCACACTGGACAATTCCCTCACCAAAAGCTCTTGGCTGCTGTCAAGTCTCCAGAGGACAAATTCCTCTCTTTTCGGTGGTTGTAGACCCCTACAAGAAGTTGTTAAGGATATCTTCCAATCTTTCCCTTGGATAATGGGACCAGGAGACAGACCCAGGCATGTGCTGGGGAACACTTTGTCACATTTCCAACCTGAGAATTATTTCTTCATCCTGCGCAAGGGAAAATGAGGCCTCCCGCAGGTCAGGAAGGTCTCAGCTCTTGCTGAAGGATTTGCAAAGCTCAGAAGGTGTGGAATCACTCGTGGATCCTGGAATAAATAGCTCGGGTAGGGAGGGTGATCATTCCCTTTTTTCAGATTTTCTGAATCGGAGGCTGGGGCAGAGGCACCCACAGCCCTGTCCTATAAAATTCTGCCAACTGGAAATCCCCATTCCCAAAATCTGCACATTGGGCCAGCTCCTCTGTCCACAGGAGGTGGAGAAATGGGATAAATGTGGATGCTGAAAGAGGGAATATACAAAAAACCTGTGAGTACGACATGAAAACCTCTCATTGTGCCCTTGTGCGCTGCTGTAGGGAAGTAGCTTGGTGGGAAGTGAGGCAATCCTGCATCAGCTGGAATCTCCCACTCCAGATTTCCAGGAGTGCACACAGTGAAAGAAAAACCTTCCAGGAAGCAGAAGATGATTTCATTAAAAAAAAAAAAATCCAATTAATAAAATAAAATAAAAGGCAGCTTTAAAAGACTTTAAGCACAGGAGAGGAAAATGAATTCAGCCAGTCCTGCCCCCACTGAGCAGGGAAATGCTTTGTGGAAGCAGAGCAGGGACTTGCTCTACCACAGCCCTCCAAAAAGGCCGAGGTTACCTGCAGGCAAGAGCCAAAATTGAGGGAAAAACTCTGAAAATTGATGTCATAAGATGGGCTGAGCTGCAGGAGATATCTGGAATGATTCTGTTGGAGCTTACTTGATAAAATAATTGCTGATTTATCAGCGATATTGAGGTTAAAAGCTGTTAAAGGAGTTCAAATTGCCTCCTCCTGCCATTCCAGAGGCTGCTTAAAATCCCCAGCCCAGAAGGAGCTGCAAGGAAAGAATCTCCGAGGCCTTTTTGGTGTGAAATTAACAAATGTACAAACAAAAGCAGCAATTTGTAAAGTTCTGTGACTGCAGCGAGCTGCTCCTGACAGAGTAATTGCTTGGCTCGCCCAGCTCTGTCTCTACTTCCAACTCTCATTCAGCCCTTGATGGTATCAAATCATTTCCTGAATGAAGCAGCAATTCTGCCTCAATAAAATATTGATGGGGGCAGGGAGCGTTCCCTGAGCCCTGCTGGGAGCTGTTGCATTTCCTGTGTTTATTGGGATTCGTCGCTCTGGGAGGGACAAAACAAACCTTGGTGCGCAGTGTTAAGAAGGAGCTCATTTGGGATGTCTGCAGTGGTCATTTGGGCATCTTCAGCTCTTTTTTTTCCTCCTTGTACCAACAGCCATTTGTTGGCTCTCGATCTTTAATTTTCCCAGTGAATGAACCCATGACCGACTTGCCAAAAAAGCAATTTCTCTTATATAATTTCTATTTCTTTATAATATCTACAGAATCATTTCCAGATACTGAATTTATATAAATAATGATAAAAAACATCATAATTAAAATTTTAGATAATCTTTTCTATTTCTTTATAAAATTATAACTTTGTTCTTGATTTTCTACTCCCATCCTGGATTCTTATTAAGAGGTTACAGGTGATTCTTCTTCTCCTCTCCCTTCCTCAAAGTGAAATTAGCTGGGAATTTGATCTCCTGGGATGAGGTTTGGATTAATCCAACCATGTAGGAACTCAGAGAAATTTAAAAACAGCATCTGAGACTCTGCCAGACTGATTATTCTGGGGATTCTAATTATTAATTTAATAGCAGGCTTGTGGCCAGCTAACTGCTGTAGAGGCTTCTTGCTGGTTTTGAAGGTTAAAATTGATTTTTCGGCTTGGTTTGGCTTTGTTTTCTTCCAGCTTCTTCCCTAACTGATACCAGACTAAAGCACCATCAGAATTAAGATGGAAAATCAGCATTTTCTGCCTGGTTTGAGCAGCCAGGGTGACTCTGAAAGGGAGCAGCTCGTGCTGCTCTGCTTGCAGGGGCTGAGTGCTCCTTTGGAAATGGTTTCCTATTTCTTTCTGAAATCTGAACTTTTTCTTCTGTGACCAAATACTAAAATTGTTGCTCTCACTGCTTTGTTATTCCTGCCCCTCATTAAATTTTCACTGAGTCTCTCCAAAAATGGGAGTTTGTAGGATTTTAAAGTAGTGGAGGGTTCAGAAATGGAATTGAGGTGAATGCAGCATCCCTTATCAGTTAAACTGGGATATTCTTCCACAGGGATGCAAATATTCCACCTGGGAATTGGAAAGTCACCAGGATTGGCTCTGGATTGAGGGCTGAAGGCATTTTCTGACAGGGTTTTACCATAAAAAATAGTCATTGCTGATCCACTCTGAGTCATTTCCAGCCAGAATCAACTGGGATTTGTCATGGGGATATAACTTCACCTTATGGAAAAGGTGGACTGTATTCCCAGGTTCCTCCAGGTGAATTCCATGCTCCTGAGGAGTTTTCCCACAGGTGGGAGGGTTGGCAGTGCCCACTCAGGTGTGTTCTGAGCTCAGCCTTCCAGAGCTGTTGCTGCTGGGAGCCTCTGGCAGCAGCTTGAACTTGAATTCTCTCTTCTCTCAGGTGTGGGGAGGCTGATTTTTCTCCTTCTCACAGCTTATTCCTATCCCAGCCTGGAATGTGGGTGTGGAAAAGCCTCCTGCCCTTCAAGGCTGGATGCTGAGAGCCTGGATTTGTCTTGAGCAGCACATTCTGGACCCAAAATGTTGGAGCAGAGCAGGACTGGAGGGCACAGAGGGCAGGGATTTGTGAGGGAACAGCAGCAGGGACAGCTCAGCTTTCATCTTCCCTGGAAACAAACCCAAAGTGCTCCAAACCCCACCACCCCTTCCTCCCTCTCCCTCTACACCAGCAGAGTGATTTGAAAAGGGATTTTTAACTTATTTTTCGGTGCTTTTCTCTTTCTGTAACTCGGTTCAATGCTGCTGCTCACCCCAGTCCTGCATGGAGAGATCCCAGGGATGGCTCCAGAGGAGGAGGCTCTGCTGCTGAGCTGCCAGAGGGGCTCAAATAATCAAACCCTAACGAGCTGCAGGGTGATTTCACTTGGGTTTAGGCTTTAGCCACGGCGAGGGAGGCTCAGAAGTGGCCCAGGTTAAGCCCAGCCCTACTGTCACAGAGGTTTAGGCACGTGAGGCCCTGCCCCGTGCTGTGCTGGGAACATCTGGGCTGCTCTCGAAGATGGGGTGGGATTTGAGGGTGGAAAAGCCTCCTGCCCCTCAAGGCTGGATGCTGAGAGCCTGGGTTCCTCCTGAGCAGCACATCCTGGCCACTTCCACACCTGAGAGAAGAGAGAATTCAAGTTCAAGCTGCTGCCAGAGGCTCCCAGCAGCAACAGCTCTGGAAGGCTGAGCTCAGAACACACCTGAGTGGGCACTGCCAACCCTCCCACCTGTGGGAAAACTCCTCAGGAGCATGGAATTCACCTGGAGGAACCTGGGAATACAGTCCACCTTTTTCCATAAGGCCTTTGTGATTTGGATCCCAGCTGGAATTTGCGGCCTGAGGTCTCCTTAAAAAGTGTCCATGTGAGCAGCCAACAAGGGAGATGGAACAAAACCCAGGGCCTTGATCAGAGTTCACCTTTCCCTTGTTCTTTCCAAGTTTTACCCTTGTTTTTCCCAAATTTTTTGATTCCAGCACACGGAGCTTTATCCCAGCTCCTGTTTTCCCAAGCTGTAATTCTTTCACTCTCAGTTCTTATCTGCTGCCACCTTTTTTCCTCCATCCTCACAATCTTATTTTTGTCTCCTTTTTCTGTTGTGTTTTCTGTCTCTTCTGCACAATCTTGTCATCCTTGGCTTGGTTTTATTCCAAAAAAATAAAAGGAAAAAATTGCCTTCTCACTTGGACTGGACAAAGGAGTTTTTGCTGACGTCTGGGATTCTCTTCCAAAGACCTCATCAGTTTGGGCAGCAGTGGCTGAATTCAGCTTCCTCTCCTCTGCTTAAAGTCTCTGAGAGCACCTTTTATTTTATTAGTTGGGTTTTTAATAAAGAAGAAAGATAAATAGGAAGGCAGCCATGTGTCTTCTAAAGCAGTTTTTTGCTGAGATTTCACTTCAGCGCTGAGCAAGATCCCAATCTTTGGCATCTTTTTCAACATTAATCCTGAAATGGCCAAAAATTCTGGCCCTGCACAGGGACCGTGCGCAGCCTGAGTCCGGGGGCCACGCGTGGACAGGGGAATTCGGATTATTTCAATGAGTGGGGCTGATAATTCAGCCCCACTTTGGGATCCTCGGGGCAGCGCTGCTGTGATGGTGATGCAGCACAAAGCAGTGCCTGGGACAGATGCGGGAATGATGGACACAAGGCACAAGTTTTGTTCCTTTTCCTTTTCTTTCCCCAATAATCCACATTTTCTCTCTAACAGCAAAAGGCAAAATGTGTCACCAAGGCAGAAACTGCAGTAAAAATTCAGGTGCACTCAGCACCTGGAGACACTTGGATTAAATTCCTTGTTCTGGCAGCACTTGGAGGCTTCCAGGAGAAAAATGCTCTCCTGGATAATTTTTGTATTTTATTCGAATTAATAATTTTATTAGGCAATAATAATTAGTGTCTGTCTCACATTGCCACTTCAAATCTGGATAAAATTCCCTCCATTAAGGGTTTTTTCTTTTCCTCTTCAGTTTTGGAGTTCCTGCAGCGGGAGCCAAAAGCAAATCCCTGCTGCACCCACCTGAACAAAGCCCCTTGGTGCACTCAGGCTGCTGAAACCATCAGTGAGAGCAAACGTTGGGATGAGGCAACAAATGCCAGCTGGAAATGAAGAGTTTGGAGAGTGGGAAAGCCACGGAGCACCAGCTCAGGTGGGCCGTGAAAACCTCAGGCCTGGAGCTCTGGAGGTGCCCTGGAATCCACAGGATGGAGCAGGGAATGCTGGAATTGTTTGGTTTCAATTTTGGAGAGGGAGAAATGCAGCTGAGGATGAGACCTGTGTGAGTTTTGTCAGGGAGATGTTGGTCTGAGCACCAGGGAATCATAAATGAAGGGAATTCTGCAGCCACAAAACAGCAGGCAGAGCAGGATAGAACGCAGATGGGAGGGAATTTTCCTCCTTGCGCCTCTCCTTGGGATTTCACTCGTTCCCCTCTCCTGCCTGATGGCTGGGAATGCCCTCCCTGTGCTCCTCAGGTTTCACTGGATCCCAGCTCAGTGGGAAAAGAAATTCCCTGTTTGAGAAAAGCAAAGGCTCCTTAGCAGCAAGGAGAGAACTCTCACTCTGCCCCCCACCCTGTGCCAGGATTGGGATGGGAAATACGGGAAATAAAGTGACTTTTCCCAGTTGCCATTATCCACTGCCAAGATGCAGCTAAAATACTGATATAAGAATTATTTCCTTCATGCTCAGAGCAATAATTATCATCAAAGATGTTAAGGGCGGTGAGGTTATTGCTATTAATTCACTATTATTCAGTTCAACGAGGTGATGCTGCCTTTTACAACAGCTGGTGGGATTTTGGGGGGTGCCCTGTGCAGGAACTGGACCTTGATGATCCTTGTGGATCCTGTCCAGCTCAGGATGTTTTAGGATTCCCCAAAATCCGCAGAGATTTCCTCTCCCCCTGCCCCTGCTGGGGTGGCAAGGATGACACGGCAGTGGCTGGGTTTTGATGTGACCCAGGGATGGATCAGAGCAGAGGATGCTGAATTTTGGAGCCAAAACTTGGAATCTGAAATCAGTTTTCCATTAAATGCCTTTTAAAATTTCCAAAGTTGTTGAATAATATCAGATTCAGAGAATTTGAAGCCTCTAATTCTGGAACAACAACAAAAAAACCCCGGTAACATGATGTTTTCAGCCCCATTTCTAATAATATTACTTTTGAACAATGAACAGCGTGTTCTGTTGGAAATACCTGGGAACATCAAATTGGGCCCTCTGAGCCTCATAAAAATCCAGCTGATAAAAAGCCAGTGATCCGAGGGAACACCATTAGCAAAAGGGCTCAGAAAGCAAAAGGGTTTAATGGTAATTGCAAAACCAGCCTCCTATTAAACATCATTTCCAATTAAATCATCAAAATCGACTTTGTAGCATGCTGGCTGAAACGATTCGAGGTGGTTTTGGAGTGCTGGGTGCTTTTTGTTGAGGGGAGTGCCTGGGTTTGGTGCCAGGCTCCCAAGCCGTGGCATTATCCCTGCTTCGGGATCATTGGAGTCATTAATTCCTAATTAGAAGCCAGCAGTAATTGTGCCATCATCACTCAGGTAAACATCCCACCTGCTAAAAGAGGAACTTCTGGACACTTGGGGGAAGATTCAAAGCTGAACTGAAATTCAAGTTGTGCTTTAAACTCCCAGGGATGATTTTTCACGGTAAAGGCGGGAGGGCAGAATTTGGCCCTTCTGCTCTGAAACCCCTGCTTTAAACACTGTTTGTGCATCTCCGATTTGCTCTTTTATTAACAAGTTACAGGCAACAACAGGGCCCTGATGGATGTCACAGATTGCTGGGATTTGATCCCTTTAAATGAGAAAATGCTGCGGAAAATTAATCCTTTTTCTCCTGAATTTCTCCCTCCTGGTCAATTTTAGAGCAGTGTCTTTAGTAGAGCTTGGAAATAAATGCTGGGGTTCCCCTTCAAAGAAAAACTGGTGGAAAAGGCCACAACTTCAGCTCCAAGGGGTTCAGCCCCCCTGCCTTGGTGTGGTTTATTCCCTAATATTGTCATTTTTTGCTGTATGTGTTGGGTTATTTTACGGACTCTCTGGTTTTGTGGAGCCTTTTGGACCGACTGGGTTAATTTTGTAGCACATTCATCCTGGCAGAGGCTGAGCCTGCCCTGGAGTTCTCTTAAACCCATCTTGAGCCTTTAAATCAATGATGGGATGGGTGCAGGTGACAGTTCTGGGGTGAAGCTTTGTTATCTTCCCAAATCTCTCAAAAAGGAGCCTCTGGCAAGGTGGGAAAGTCCCTCCGGAAGTGAAAATCTGTTTCCAAGCTCTCATTTCACTGCCGCTTTCAGGAGCCACCCAAACCCAAACTGAGCAGGGCAGGAGGGAGCAGCTAAAGGGCTTTTATGGGAATTCAAGATCCCTCACAGTTTTCTGGGTCCCAAAACCCAGAGGAGTCCCTGTGGTGTTCCTGGGATGGGGAATGGCTGCTGTGGTTTGTGACTTGTCCCCAGCAACTCCAGGCCTGAAATAATCTTTATTTGGCACAAACCTCACTCCTGCCACCTCCTTTTGACAGATGACCACACAGCCAGTGAATTCCCCATGGAATTCCCCGTGCTGCTGCCCGATCCAGGCACTTCCAGCAAGTTTTATCTTTGTCAGGCTTCCTGAAGAAACTGCATTTCATGAAGCCAAAAAGTTTCTCTTTAGTATTTTTTTTCTCCCCACCTGTTTGTTGAGGGGCTGAGTTTGAGTTTTATTTATTTTTTATTTTAATAACAAGAGGTGGGAGAGAGCAGAGGGGGAGCAGGGAAATGAATCCAACTTGGCAAAGGTGAACTTGGCTTTTCATCCAGCAGCCCAAGCAGGAAGGAAACCCCTTGGATTTGGCCTTTCTGAAGTGTTTTAAAGTAAAATGGGAGGGCTGCGGCCACCCTGGGTTTAAAGCCAGATTTAAAGTGGGTGCCAAAACCAGGGTTTGAAGGGACAAAGAGAAGCAGGGAGGGATAACCCAACCCCTCTCGTTACGGAATGCGATGTTCTGAATGACACAGCCACATCCAAAAAAAACTGTATCCTGTGGGGTGATTGAGGATTTAGTGAGATTACCTTTAATCTTCCTCAGTCTGTAAAAAAAAGAAAATAGAATAGATCCTTTCTTCTTAGAAAGACAATGACATTTAATACATTTGCTGGGGCTGGAAAATTGGCCCAGTGTGTTTCATGGCATAATCACATTTGAAGCCTCCACATGCTGAGACGCTGAACTTTATCTGCTTTGCCTTCCTGCAGCCAGGGCTAAACACATTTTCCTCTTATGCTCCCTGGAACTTTTTCTATCTGACAGAAGCTTTGGGAATCAGCCTGGAGATGGGAATAAACACGAGGATAGGGATGCTGCTGGGTTCTTCAGGTTGGAAAAATCAGCTTTAGACAGATCCAGGTTTATCTGTGATGGTGGTTAATGAGCTGCTGCATCCTCGGGTTTTGTTGCCTCATTTTCTTATTGTTCTACCTGTGCATTTGGAGTGGAAATAAAATTGTTCCAAGTGTGCCTTTCAGGAGAGGTCCCATCCTATTTTTAGAGTCTAACACTGAGGATGCTGGAGACCCCTGGATTAAATTCCTGGTTCTGGCAGCACTTGGAGGGTTCCAGGAGAAAAATGCTCTCCTGGATAATTTTTTCTTTTATTCTAATTTATTTATGCAATAATAATTTTTTTCTAATTTTATTGTGCAATAATTATTTTTGTCTGTCTCAGATTGCCACTTCAAAATGGAATAAAATTCCCTCCAGATCTTGGAGGTTGGGAGGTTATCAGATAATTGCTGTGGGTGTGTTCCTTTGCATTGGGATTCAGAATGAAATCCCATTCCTTTGTGTTGGGATTCACAACGAAATTCTATTCCTTTGGATTGGGATTCAGAACAAAATCCCATTCCTCTGGATTGGGGTTCAGAGTGAAATCCCACACCTATGGATTGGAATTCAGAACAAAATCCCACCCATTACTTTGGATTGGAATTGAGGATGAAATCCCATTCCTCTGGATCGGGATTCAGAGTGAAATCCCGCTCCTTTGTGATGTCACACTCGGATCTCACAGCCAGGTTTGGGCACCGCATCCTGAAGAGTCAGATTTTCATCTCAACTTAAATTTCATTCATACAATTCCAG
>NW_008235987.1:2053808-2071762 GCF_000691975.1 Corvus brachyrhynchos
TCCTGTTTCACCTCTGTCAGGGTGCCATGGGTGGAGCCAATTAACAAACGATGTTTTATTAACTCATTAATATATGAATCCCTGCCTTGATCCAGGTGGTTCCTGGCCCAGTTTGCAGCCTCTAAAACCAGAGCTGAGGGAGAGCTCATGAAGAAAAAGGAGAAAATTGTAGATGATCCCACAAAACTCCGAGAGCAGGAGGTGCAACCACAGACAGACTCTTCACTGACAGATTTTGAAACAATATTTAATTTATTTGCTTTTTCAAGTTGGCCCTGTGGCTCTTGTTTTGGCAGCCTCCTGCTGAGGGGACCTGGTTTAGCTCCCTCATGTTTGAGTTGCTGCTCTGCTCCCTCCTGCAGCCACATTTTCCTATTTTTCTGGTACTTCCAGTCAGGAATGATACAGCTCTGGAAAATGTCAGGTAGATTTCAGAGTTGTAAAGCTTGTTAATGGATATTTCATCGTAAATCTTCCTCTAAACAGCAAAATAACTGCCCTGGCTGTCCCAGGCAGCTTCTGGCACCAGAACTTTGTGTGTTTTCACCTTTTTGAGCATTTGCAAAGTCAGAACGTGAGATTTCTTGTTTTTCCACCAGGGAGCGAGGCTGTTTGGTGGTGAAAAATCCATAAATTTAGTCTGAGTAGAATCTTGGGGTCTCATGGATTTGCCACACGTGGAAATCCATCACTGCGATGGCAATGTTCCTCTTTTCACCTTCCTAGAAAAGCCATGTGTCTGCAGCCCCGTGAAAATATCCCAGATGGAAACGGAAAATCCTAAAGATAGCAGCAGTTCTTCCAAGGAAACCTCAGCAAGTCTGTTCCCCTTCTCACCACCATCATGTAAATACGGATCAGTTTGGGATTCATGGAAGGGGAGGGAATCAGAACTGTGGGAGTTCTCACGGATTTCCTACTTTGATAAAATCTGCAATTTGCTGATCCAGGTTTAAAATCTTGATCTGCATTTCCTGAAGGAATTTCCATGATTCCCTGGAAATCCAGTTGGATTTATCAGCTCAGGGTTTGGTGGTGGGCACACAAGTGCAGAAAACCCCACAGAAACCTCCTGGGATAAATGGTGAACAAACAGCGACCAGCTCCAGTTTTTAACTGGACTTGCCTGCCCTGCTGCAAAATTCGGGAATATTCAATGTGAAAATTGTGATTTGTGTGGTGAAAACATCCAATTTATTGGGAAAAAAAAGTTGGTGAGACACCTGAGGAAAGGGAATTTTGGTGGGGGTGGAACTCCTGCCGTGTGAGAGGTGCAGAGCGGTGAGGGATTGGTTCAAAATGTGCTGAGTCCTCAAGAAAATCCTGTATTGCCACTGATTTCTGAGGTTGGAGCTGGGTTTTTCACTCAGCTGCACCCCCTCCCTGCTCACAGATGCTTTTGGGCAATTAAATGAGCTCTGATTGCTCCCAGGCAGCCGTGGCTCCCCTGTTTTATTTGGAAACATTCACCTTTGGAATGGTTAATTACTTGCTCGGCTCCTCCCAGGCCCTCCCAACAGCTTTTCTCAAGTTTTCTAATTTCCACTGCCATGGCTGGGGGGGGTCCCCACCCCACCGCCAGCCACTGATCCCCTCTAACCCTTTTTTTCTCTTAGTTGTAATTTCAGCTATAAGCTCGACAATAAGCCCATCTCTTAATCTCAGCATGAACAAATGGAAAATGGTCAAATGACGCACAATTTTAAGCTTCTTGCTGTATAAATTAGACCGAGTGCGTCAGTTCACTGGAATACTCTGACCTTTTCTCCTTAAAAATATTGGGGGGGAAGATCTGGGAGCCCTAAGTTGAGTTTTCTGTATTTACAGCAAGCATAAGGTACCAATATGGACAGAAATAAAGGAGCTGCTGCTTAAAATATAAAGGGGGAGAGGAAGCCAGGGCAGAGAGGGAGGAATGCCAATAAAAGCCAGACTGTTGTGAGCTTTCAGCAGCTAAATTCACTTTATATTTGTACAGGATATTATTCCCCATCCTTCAGTGAAAAAAGAGGGATCTACCAGCCACCTGTGGGATTTCAAATTGAGTTTCTGATCACTTTCATTAGCACTGGTCCCTTACTTCAGCTGGGATTTGAAACAAGGTGAATTTGGCCCCAGTGTGAGGCTGTTGGGGTGGGGGGAAGGCAGAGCTGGGCTGGGACCAGGAGCTGTGGGATGTGACCCGGGAGGGATGGAGCCTGTCAGCACCACGGGCTTGAGATGTATCCACTGGGAATTCATCCTCCAGCTGCAGCTCCTGAGGGGTTGAGTGCGGAATAAAGCTGGGCTTAAGAGCTGATTTTCCTGTTGGGAAACTCCTCCTTCCCTGCCCATGTTCTGCTTCCTCTCCTCGGTGCTGGTGCTGTTGTGTCACTCGGGATTGGGTTCAGAGTGCTGCGAATCAAATTATAGGGAATTTGTATTTGGAGAAACAATGATTTTAAGGTCCCTTCCACCCCTGACCATTCTATGAGGAAAACCAGAATGTTTTAAACTCAGGTGGGTCGTGTCTTGTGTGTGGGCATCGTTTTATACAACAGAAAACACTTCAATAAAACTCCTCTTTCATTGTGTGTCAATTGAATTTTAAAATAATGTCTTCTCCTTTTTCTGGACAGGATTTCAGATTAATTTGTTTCAGAGAAACCTTTCAATCCAAGTGTAAGTGATGCATTTTTCTCTGTGGGTTCTGTGCCACACCCTGTGTTGGTTCTGGGCTTCTCCCCATCCTTCACGTGAAATGAGTTGTATTATTGTTACTATTATCATTATCATTATTATTATCTTTTCTTGGCTTAAAGGAATATTATTCCTATTGTGGAGAGAGAAATAAAAGGAAAGGGAGAAAAATTACCAGGATCTGGTTTTGGAGGCAAGGTTGAATTTTACCTTTATGAACCACCCTTAACCCGAGGTTTTGTCTGAGTTGAAACATTAAAAAATACCAAATAATTTGGAAAAAAATTGTCTCTGTTTAGTTGTCGGTGTTCTCTGAGGAAGGAGGAGCTCGCTTGGTGTGTCTGAAATGAATCATGGAATCGTTTAGGTTGGAAATGACCTTGAAGACCATCAAAGCCAACGTTGAACCTGGCACTGTGTCCACTAAAGTGTCCCCAAGTGCCATTTCCGTGAGTCACCATCCGTGGAGGTCTTCAAAAACTGATCCAGCCACAAGTGGTGGCCCTGGTGATTCCCTGGGGATGGTTTTTGATGGGGATGGTTTTTTGACTTCTGACAAAGTCCCCACGTCCTCCTCTTACACCTGGAGGTGCCTGCTCAGGGTGACAGTGACAAAGTGGTGCCTGAGGAGAGGGACCAAGGCTCTGCCACAGCCCTCAGAGCTCCTCATTTCAGCTTTCCAAGGGCTGCTGCTGGGATCGTTGTCCCCTTGTCCCAGGATTTGCTGTGGAATTCGTTAATGCAAACCCCGACTCGAATTGTGAACAGTGGAAGGCATGAGGGCACAAATGCGCTGGAAAAAGGAGCTTTGGGAAGAGCGAAAAAAAGACAGAAAAATTCCTTAAGTGAGACTGCAGATTCTGAAAGGTGCAGGGCTGGACTGGGGAGACCTTGCAGCCCTAAATCCAGCGTGCGTGGATGTGTTCCCATCACAAGAAAAATGCTCTGGGGAATTCGTTTCCTTCTAAAATTTCTTGAGCTGAGAGGGGATTCAGCTCCAGGCCACTCCAAAGCCTCCTTGCCATCCCTTAAATCTCCTCCTGCACGTAAATTTACCTGTATTTATCCATTTCTCACCACTTGTACCTCAGGTTTTGCCCTAAATTCTCCTCCGCGTGGCGTGGACGGAGCCGCAGGACTTCACCTCCGTCACACCCACGGGCTCATTTTCAGAACCTGCTGGTTAATGCATTATTGAAAGCTGCTCTTTATTTTTAAACTTTCCAGGAAGTTAAAAATAGACCTGATCCTTTTCATTCTCTTATAAATAAAGAGCAGCTCGGGGTTGTGTGTAGTGAATCCATTGGCTGGGGATTCCAGCTGGGGAATGCATCAGTTCACTCCACCAGCAGCTATTGCTGCTTTTCCTAAAAAATTCCATCCTGGGTTTTGGCCATTCCCTTCTCTCAGGATTAGGAAGGGCTCTTTTCCAGCTTAAAGCTACTTGAGCATCATGGATTGAGCTCGGATTCCTTTGGTACCAGGAGTTTGGAGTGGATGCTCAGCAGAAATGTTTTGATTTTTTATTAAATTTTTAATTAAATCTATTTTATTAAATATATTTTATGGAAGTCCCTCATTTTTATTTCAGAATATTCTGAGGCCATAGAGATCCTGTAGAATGAGCATTTCTTTTTAAAACCCAACATAATAAAGAATGAAGGCATCTTTTAAGAAAGAAATTCTGTCCTCTTGTTGCTTTGAGCTGGGTGTTGTTCAGGACCACCAACCCCATCCCATCTGAATGTGGAATAATCTGCCTTAAAACCTTTATTTCACCTTTAAAAAATCCTTTATTTCACCCTAAAGCCCCCTTTATTTCACCTTAAAAAATCCTTTATTTCACCTTTAAAAAATTCTTTATTTCACCCTAACCCCCCATTATTTCACCTTAAAAAAATCCTTAATCTCACCTTAAAAAATTCTTTATTTCACCCTAAACCCCCCATTATTTCACCTTAAAAAAATCCTTAATTTCACCTTAAAAAATCCTTTATTTCACCCTAAAGCCCCCTTTATTTCACCTTAAAAAAATCCTTAATTTCACCTTAACCCCCCCTTTATTTCACCTTAAAAGTCCTTAATTTCACCTTAAAAAATCCTTTATTTCACCCTAAAGCCCCCTTTATTTCACCTTAAAAAATCCTTTATTTCACCTTAAAAAAATTCTTAATTTCACCTTAAAAATTTCTTAATTTCACCTTAAAAAAATCCTTTATTTCACCTTAAACCCTCCTTTATTTCACCTTAAACCCCCCTTTATTTCACCTTAAAAGTCCTTAATTTCACCTTAAAAAATCCTTTATTTCACCCTAAAGCCCCCTTTATTTCACCTTAAAAAATCCTTTATTTCACCTTAAAAAAATTCTTAATTTCACCTTAAAAATTTCTTAATTTCACCTTAAAAAAATCCTTTATTTCACCTTAAACCCCCCTTTATTTCACCTTAAAAAATCCTTTATTTCACCTTAAAAAAATTCTTAATTTCACCTTTAAAAGATCCTTCATTTCACCCTAAACCCCCCTTTATTTCACCTTAAAAAAATCCTTAATTTCACCTTTAAAAAAATTCCTTTATTTCACCTTAAAAAAATTCTTAATTTCACCTTTAAAAGATCCTTCATTTCACCCTAAACCCCCCTTTATTTCACCTTAAAAAATCCTTTCTTTCACCTTAAAAATATAATAACAAAGATGAACAGCGCCAAAACCTCCGTAACCCTAAGCAGCTCTTTGAGAAGGACTCGGATCCATGTGGGAAGATGTGACTGCACTGAATCCCAATCCTGTTTTTTCCTGGAAAATTCCCATTTCAGCTCAGTGTTCGTGTCTTCAACAACACCAGACTGCCTCAGAAATGCAAGGGAAAAATTCCAATCAGTGCCTAATTTATTCTCCAAGAGCCAGGGGGGTTGTGTGCAGTGCTGGGAATAATGAATCATTCCGGGTGGGATTTTGGGGCCAGCTCAGCTCCACTCCCATGGCAGGGAGATGGATGAATGTTCTAGAAAATCTCATTGAAATCCCAAAGATTGGCGCCAACCAAGGACTATTTTTCTCTCTATGCCCCTCTTTGACCTTTTTCCTGGAATTTTGGGACCTGGAAAAGCAAATACCTTGCAGAAAACTTCATTGGAAAGAGAATTCTTCATATAGTGCTCTGAGGTTTTAATATTTTGTTTTAAGGAGTTTGCTAAGAAATTGGAATCCAAAAGGAAAAATCCCCTGGTTTCCCCAGAGCTGTCAGGAAGTGATAATTTGGGATAAAATGCTGGGATAATCATTCTTCCCCTGCTCACAAAAATTACCCCTGGTGTCTGTAGGATTTCTCTGGGAAATGAAAATAATTTCTTGGGCCATGAGTTTCAGTGAGAGAGTGAATTCTTAACTCATATTTGCTTTGAAAATCATCTCTCATTAAGCTTTCTGCACCTGAAATGGGCCCAAACTTGAGGAAAAACAATCCCTTCTTGAAAAGGGGATTTTTTTTTGTGGGATGCAGACGCAAATAGATGCAAAGGCAGAATTCTTAGCTCATATTTGCTTTGAAAACCCTCTTTTTGTGCAGTTTTCCACGCCTTCAATGTGCCCAAACACACAAAAAAGGTGGATTTGGTCTTGGGATGCAGCCCCAAATAGGTGTAAATGGGTTGCTCTAAGCCGAGCTGTAGAGGGAATTCGTAGGGAATCCCCCCAGAGGATCTATCCCTGCGTACATTTGTTACTGAAAGCCCAGCGAACTGCACTCCAAGAGATTCCCGGAGCAGGGAAAATTGCTGGGACTGCTGCAATCCTGCAGGGACCATTCCTCCCTGATGGGAATTGCTGTCAGGGCTGCCTCCGGGCTGCAGCTCTGGGTCAAATCCCACATTTTGTAAAACGCCACCTCTGCAGGAGGAGCAGAGAGGTGAGAATTGGTCTCTGAGTTTTCCCATCTATAAAAGAGAACATTTGCTGGAGGACAGAAAGGTTCAGGACAAAAAAGGGACAACTTTTGTTGCTGGAAATCCTTTCCTGCAAGGTGTTCCCTGTCCCGTTGCTGGCGGAGCCTCTGATCTATATTTACAAACGGGCTGGAAATGGCAGGTGAGAAAAATAGGGGGGGGATGAAGGAAACGCTGCCAAGCAC
Organism: Corvus brachyrhynchos; assembly: GCF_000691975.1. Classification (NCBI taxonomy): domain Eukaryota; kingdom Metazoa; phylum Chordata; class Aves; order Passeriformes; family Corvidae; genus Corvus; species Corvus brachyrhynchos. Next base: position 2,060,617 of record NW_008235987.1, read on the forward strand.
CTGGTCCAGCAGCTCAGTGTCACCTTCTGGTCCCCAGGGCTGCCAGGGCTCAGCGGGATTAGGGGGAATGAGAAGAACTTTCCCCACAGAGGTTCCAGGCTCTGTTCCAATCAGTTACTGGGGGATTTTCCCTTTTTTTAACAGGGAATGGCCACACTGCTCAAACGTGGGGTGGCTGCTGCCCCTGGGAGCTGTCCCTGATTTTTGTATATCAATCGTGGAGCAGCTGCTGGAAAATCTCCAGGCCGAGAGCAGTGGGCACCATTTAAAATTCGTTCTGGAGAAGTTTGTTCTCCCGTGGCTTCTCCCAGCCTTGCAGGTAGAAAAGTGCAGAAAGGGGCTGTGAACCTGAGGTTTGTTCACCATTTCTCATTCCAAGAACTGTCTGAAGATCAGCTCTGATGGCAAAATATGAAGTTTGGTGCAGTGAACTCGTCACCAGTGGTTTGGTGATCCAGGGCGCTGCTGGAGGGGCAGATTTGGGCAACCCAGCAGCTCCTCCTGCTCTTGGAGTGACAAATTCCAACCTTGCTGCTGTGTGGAAGCCTGGAGCTGCTGTGCCTCCCTTTTGCCCTTTTGGGAAAGGCCAAGGAGAAGCAAAAATGGATTTGTAAATTGGGTGGATTATCAGGGACTCCTCTTGCAGCCCTAGAAAGGCTTCAAGTGGAGCCTCAGCAAAGGGAACACTTTGGCCAAACCTCTGTTTATGCCAAGCGTAAAACGCTTCCCTCCTCACTCATGGAGCTCCTGTCTGTGGGGTTTCTGGCCTGTGGCACTTTTTTCCTGCTCAGATGTGGCACAACCACTGGGTGACACCATTTGTAGCTCTGCAGATCCCACTCCTCATTGTCACACTTGTAAATGTTTCATTTCTATTGGGGTTTTTTTATGTCTTGACCCCTGTGAATTTTCCACTTTAACCCAGCTGGTTGATGCTCAGGCTGCAGTAGTTTGGAGTTCCCAGGAGCAGCATAACTCCAATAAACCTGAGCAATCCCAGCTGGAGCAGTTTAGGGAAGGTCTAATCTGGGATGGAAGGGACAGAGGGATGGATTGGATGGATGGATGGATGGATGAGGATGGATGGATGGACGGACAGACAAACGGATCCATGCATGCTTTAACCTGGGCATTGCTCTGCTTCCCAGAGCAGAATTTGGCTCTTCTGGAGGGCAGGGAATGGAAGGTTCCACTGCAGGACTCCAGGCAGAGGCTGAAGGATGCCCAGGTGTGTCCAGATATGGGAGGGACTTTTCTCCTGGCCCCTGTGTGCCAAGGGGAGGCTGAAGGCATTGAGGACAGCCTGGGGCGAGGGCAATGAGCAGAAAAAGCTGGAAAAGGCATTCTCAGAAATAAATCTGAAAAACTCCTGGGGAAGATCTCTTTACTTCTGAAGCTTCTCCTCATGCCTCACCATGGCTGGAATAGAAATCAGCATCTCAGATATGTCTGAAAGAATAAAAATAGGAGCGGCCCGAAGGAGTGACTTCCCTGGGAGGGTGGGAGGCCCTGGCACAGGTTATTCCATGATTGCCCCTGGATCCCTGGCAGTGCCCAAGGCCGGGTTGGACGGGGTCTGAAGCAACGTGGGACAGTGGAAGGTGTCCCCGCCCATGGTTGAAACTGGGGTTTCACTGGGGTTTCACTGGGGTGAAACTGGATAATCTTTAAGGTCTTTCCAACCCAACCCATTCCATGGTTGTAAAGTTTACACTCAGGCACCCGACGACCTCAGGACAACTTTTAGATGTGCAAGTTGTGCTGGAATTGATGCCTCTGGCTCAGAATCTTCTTGGAGAGGGAATTCAGCTGGCAAAGGAATGCCTTTAACCGTGACTCCCCCAACTGCAGCGAGGCTGAGCTGTGCTGGAGGTGTCATTTGATAATTTCTGAATGTGCCTGTTGAGGAGGAGCAGGGCACTGTGGGAGCATCTGCCATGAGTGAAGGCAGAAAAGCAAACAAAAGTGCACCTGAGTGTCCAGGCTCTTGTTTTTATGGAGAAATCCAGCAGGTTTTTGGCCAGGAAGGCACCTCTGGACAAGGGAGGTGAAATCTGGGTGGGTGCAAGGGTGTTTCAGCCCCTCTCCAAAGCTGCAAGTGATGAAGTGGAACCGCACACCACAAAAATAACTGCTTTAAAATAAGTTTCTCATGCAGAGGTCTAGGATTTTATATTTCCAGGTTATTTGTATGGATGCTATGGTCTCTCTCCAGGACTGGGGATGTTATTCCTCTGCTCCTCAAAACTTTATTTGCTAATGTCCCCCAGCAGGTGCTTTCCAGCCATGTGCTCACCCAGCCCTTTGTTGGGATGCTCTGGGTCTGCTTTTGGGACTCTTGCCCCATCTCTCTGCTCTTAAAAGCCAAGGCCAAAAATGTCATCTGTGTCTGCCCACTTCTGGGGCACCTCAGTCTGTGTCAGGGGTACGGGGATATGAATGGGTGGCTGTAAAACTCGGGCTCTGTTCACAGAACCATTCACAGAACGCAGCAGCTCCCAGTCTGGCCAAATTGACACCGTGGCCCCACCAAATCCATCTCCATCCTTCTCCCTCTGGGGCTCTCGGTTCTTTTTCCGAGCTCACTAAAATGGTTATTTCCAGCTTTAAGGGAGGTTTGCTGGTTTAGAACCGTTTGGTTGAGTTGTCTCTGGTTCTCTGTGAGAGAAGCTGGTTTTGGGAGTGTGTGTGACCACCAGAGCCCCTTGGCCTTTGGGAATTTGAGTCTCTGTCTGCTATTGGCTCCTTATTCCCTCTGCTGCTCCTCTTGGCTGTCCCAGAAATTCATCTGGTCAGAAACCTCTCTGCTTGAGAAATAATTTCTTTTTTATATTTTTTTTTTCCAGCCAGGACTTTTCTTCCTCAATTTTATTCTCCTTGCAGATTAAATATTCAAGTCCATAATTTATGGGCTTCTGCTCTGCACTCTGATGTTCATTGTGTTCATCCACTTAGTGCTGCAGCACAGGGAGAGGTTGTCTGGGATTTAGAAGCAATGAAAATGAATGGTCAATGTTGTAAAATCAGTTTTGTGGCAGGAATGGGAATCTGAGTCTTTTTGGCTCCTTCCAAGCTGTGCTGGATTGGTGGAATAGTAGGTTAGGAATTGTATCATTAATCCAAATTAATGATTGCAGCAGTGAGCTGAAAACCAGCTTCTGGTTAATAAAATCAAGTAAAACTGATGCTGTAACTGGGAAAGCATGGCTGCTGTCCAGATCCCAGGAAAACTGTGAGGTGAAATCACATAAATTGAGGATTTTGACACTCTTCCTTTAATCTGGAATGTCAGAGATGAGGTCTCACACCAGCAGATATCATCACGTGTTTAGAGAGTGAGGAGCTAAATGGATTCTCCAAACCCCAGGGGTCAGAGCATCCCTGACAAAGCTCTGAAAGGACCACAGGTGAAAAGAGGACCCTTTCTCCTTCCCAGGGGCTCAGGGGGAGGGAGCTGGAAACTAAACCCTGCTGGAAAAATAACTGCTAGGCTGGAGATAAGTGAATAAAAATACCCTGCCAGCAAGCAGGGACAGCTGGGGCGCTACACCCAACAGCAAGGGTGGAAAAACAGGGCTGGAAAATAAATATCCCCATGGGGAAAGGGTTTGGCAGGTCCTCATTTCCACCCTGCTGTTACTGGAACCCACACAACAACACCTTGGGAGCTCAGGGAAAGGATGGGCAAGTTGGGTTAGAGAAAATTCAGTGTTTGGGTCCATCTGCTCTCCAGATTTCCCTGATTCTCAGCTGCCGGGCCTGGAGAACTTGAGCAGCAGAGGAGGAATGAGCATTTTAAAGAATGAGCAATATTAGGAATGAGCATTTTAAGGAATGAGCCTTGTAAGCTTTGTCTTCATGCAGCTGCTAAAGAAACCTCTCTGTCCTTCAGGGCAGATGTAGCTGCTCTGCCTCCAGATAATGTTAGGGAGAGCTTCTTGGCTAATTATCCAAAATAAAACTAAAATCGGGATGCATCTGGATCCATCCCAGCAGTTGGAATGGTAATGATGAGTTAGGAAGATGATAATTCCAACTGATTACAAAAATCTCACTGAAATGGGAAATTCTGGCTAAAATAAAGCAGTTGGGTTTCTTGAAGAATGAATTTTAATTCCTTTTTGGGGTTGTAAAGTGTTCAGTGCTGGTCTCATCTTAAGCTGGTTCTATTTGTTAGCTTGGATTTTATAATGCCTTCCAAAAAATAAATGTAAAAATGATTTCACATCATTTCACACATTTCTAACTCAAAATAAACCTTGGTAGGAATAACCTATAGCTTAATTGCATATATTCTTTTATTGTCTGCAGACGTTTGAGGATCGTCCAAAAGCATCAAAATCTCATCAGGTTTTCCATTATTAAACTTAAAAATCAGGGCTTTAACCTCTGTATCAAGGAGAATCTTGTTTTGATGCTACTACAGTGATCGTGCCCCATCAAAAGATATGTAAGAATTAATCAGCCTTGCCTGGAAACTTAAAGTGAGGAACAAAATGTTCATTCTTTCTCTACTACAAATGTGTGGTGGGAGACAAAGGTAATTGGAATAAAAATAGCAAAAATTGCCTCATTTCACAATCAGATCCATCCTGAAAAAATATTCAGGTTTGTGCTGTTCTAGGTGGGAGCATCCTGGAGTGCTCTATAAATGGACACAGCATTCCAGGCAGGTTGGCAACCCCCTGCAGCTGAAGGCACCAGCAAAATACATGGAGTTATTTGAAATATTTCTCCTTCAGTCAAGGCAAGAAACGTGGAATTGTGGAGGGTTTTGTCTCAGAGAAGGACATTGGCTGGTGAAGCTGAAAAAGCACATCTCAAATGAGCTTTTCATGGGCTAAATGGTTCTAAAATCAGTCCCAAATACTTGGGAAAATAAAAAAAAAAATATTGTAAATTAAAAAAACGGGCAATAAAATGGAAAATCCCAACCATCTGAGCGGATTCCCTCCCAGCACACACTGGGCAAGGCTCAGTGCTCCAGGTTATTATTAACCCTGCTGTTGGTTCTATTTGGGAATTTCCAGGATATCCAGAGGTAACTTTAGTCAGCATTGTCAGAAGAAAATGCCACCTATAAACTATTTTAGACTTAAACACATCAACAGTTCCTCATGGGGTGCTTTGCAGGGCTCACTCAGGTATGGAGTTAAGCTCTCTGTTGGTAAAATAAAACCCCACCACAATATTTAGCTTGCAACTGTGCACTTCCAGCATGCAAAAAGTGACTTAATTTTCCATAGGGAGAGGGAAAATAGGGAGGGGTTTGTGCTGTAATTCCCAGGTGGCAGAAATGTTCTCTTGCCACTGTGACAAAGGCATTTAGGAAGATTGAGTGTTCAGCACCTGACAAGTGTTTGTCCCATCAGGATTTTGATGGGGTTCACAGAGGGAAAAACAGGCATTATATTAATGAAGTGCTGTGCTAAGTGGGCTGCAGCAAGTGGAGTTTGTATAAATAAATGTATAAAAATAAAATCAGGGAAGATTAATGCCTGCAGTCATGAAGGCAAATGACTAAGCAAATAAATATGTAAACTGTCAGAGAGTGAGAATAAAGAAATCAAACATCAGAAAATTATGGTTTTATAGATCCAGCAGAGAAAATTGTCAGTGTGCATTGCTTATTGAACTGCTGATCTTATTGGGGAAATGAACAGTGACAATTCCAATTAACCCCTAAAGCTTTCAGATCTGCTCAATGACAGATCTGTAACCAGGGTCTTTACTCAGCGCTGCTGGGAGTCAATAATGTGGCAGAGGTCATGGCCAGGACTAATTAAGAGGTTGTAATCAAGCTGAATCTGAGCCCTGACCCCACATTCACTGAAGTTTAGGATAATCCTTCCCTCAGCCTCGAGTGCTGCTCGCTCCTCCTCTCTAGAACTGCTCCACACAAACCACCCCTAAATCTGCTCCTACAGGGAAAGCCCAGTTCTGATGGCTCCTTAGAATTTCCAGTGTTGATTAAATAACGCCAAAAATCACTTAGGTTGGAAAAGACCTATGGGATCATTGAATTCAAGCTGTGACCAATCCCCACCTTGTCACCAGCCCAGAGCACTGAGTGCCACGTCCAGGCCTTCCTTGGACACCTCCACCACCTTCCAAGGCCTGACCACCCTTTCCATGAAGAAATTCCTTCTGAAGAGCCATCAGAGGGTTAGTCAAATTGTTTAGGATCACTGTGTGCTGTACATGACATATCTTGTAAGTGTGAAAACGAATTGTTGGCGTTTCTCTCCCAGAAATCTCTGGAGGGTGATTTGGCCTCGGCTCCATCCCAACTCCAGAGCTGCAGAGCCCTCACTGTTCTGGCCAGGAGTACAAACAATTTCCATTGTGCAGCTCAAGCAGAAACAAATATATACAAAGCTGTTGAATCTTGCACTTTTATGTGTTTTCATTTGGCACAGGGAGGTGTAATCATTAAACAAATGTGTTTATCTACCCGGGCAACTTTGATCTGGCGTGGGCAGTAAAAGCCTCGTTACTGCAGGAGGAGTGTGAAGAGTTCTCTGAGAACAAAGAGCAGAAAGCTGGTGCTGAGCCTGCCAGGGAGGGATTGGAAAGCCTTTCAGTGCCTTCCAACACCTCGGAGAGGAATTTTTATTCTTTATAATGTATCTCTTCCTAATTTCCCTCTGGAATCACCCCGTGTTATTAAAGCAAAAGGCGTTTTCATTCCGTTGGGATGAGTCTGGGGGCAAGTCAAGGAGATTTATTGAGAGCAGATACGAGCTCATCCTACTCCTTGCTGCAGCCAAAAGCCACGTAGGGCTGGAGTTATCCGGGTCTGTGTCAGCACTGTATGATCAGCTGCATCTTTAGAAGATTTTGCTGTCTTGAAAGATGAGGGGCTCCTCTCACACCTTCCAACCATAAAGCAAAAGCCGTTACCTTGAGCACTCAATGCCTTCTAGGTTCCTCATCTGTCAGATTCTCCCATCTGCAAATGGTCCTGCGGGTTGGTGGGGCACAGGGAGTTCACGGTATCATTTTGGTCCAGGTGTGAATCACTTGGAGTCCAAGGCACTGTCAGTGGGGGGGGGGGGCAGATTCCCCCCCAAATCCTCCTTTTGCAGCTCTTCCTTTTTAACAAACCCCACTAATCCACTTTCTCTCCTTTTATTACAAGCTGCAAGTGTCCAAATATTTCCCCATCTGCCTCCTGACTGTACAAAGTGTTGCCTTTCCAGCCCAGTAAAGGGAGCATTTATGACATTCCAAAAGCTGTTGCCCATTAGCAGTTTCTCAGGCTTCAGAGTGTTTTGCAACCCAGCAGTCTGCCTAATGATTGAGGGGAAAACAACATAATCATGTGCTGACATTCCAAGTTATTTTATAAGCCACTTTTATCTGGGATGCCCTTTTCCTCTCCCCGTGTTGGTCTAAATCTGCTCCATCCTACTGAGCCCTAGAGGTCCTCCTTCAGCTGCTCTGCAGCTTCCTTGTTTAAGGCATATTCCCTCATCCTCCAAAGATAAATGGAATTTAGCTTATGGTAACTGTTATTATCTGTCCTGAGTCTCCACTGGAATTATCCCCAGAGGCACCTCCACTTTAATTAAATATGTGTTGAACAAGTGAAAGCCACAGCTGGCTTTCTGCTGCGGAGAAGGGATGACTTTGCTGGGCTTGGGATTAGGTCTAGGTTTAAAAATAGGATGGTGTCCTGCCTGTCCTGAAGGACTGGGGAATAGCACTTGGAGTCACCATCCCTGGAAGTCTTCAAAAAACGAGCAGATGGGGGATTTTGTGATGTGGTTTAGTGGGTGTGGTGATATTCAGTCAAAGGTTGGACTTGAAGGTCTTGGAGGTCTTTTCCAAGGTCTTTCAGAGGTGTCCCAGCTCCCAGATGTAAAATCTTCCCTGTGTTAGAAAATCCTGGGTGCTGCTTCCGACTGGGGAGGATTATTCCCATTAAATTCCTTTTATAAGAGTTCCAGAGACATCAGGAGTGTCACGGTCACTTCACTCCCAGGTGAGAACATCTGGGGTCCTGTGTGGATCAGGAGAGGCCACAAAACCATTTCCCCCTCATGGAGCAGTTTTGCAGAATGGGGAAAGTCCAAAGAACAGAAGAGTCTTGTAGCCCACATGTTCAGAGGTTCTCCTGCTTCTTCTGGACACTGACAAATAATTCCAGTTTTTCTCTGGGTGGAAGATGTGCCCCGAATAAGGCTCAAGAAGGTTTTGCAGGGGTTTTGCTGAAGCTGGCATAGGGCAGAGCACATGGTAGAGGTTCTCCCCAGTTTCTGAGTTCTGGGGAGATTTAAAACGTGTTGAAGTGAGCTGCCACCTCTCCTCCCTGAGCTGGGAAGCCACAGGCACCCCCCAAAGTATAAACTGGGACTGGTTCCTGTAAGGTTTCCCAAGGAAACCATTTGTCAGCTGCACCAAAAGCCCAGACTGGCTAAAACTCACATTTTTGGGCTACTTTTTTACCAGAAACAGCCGAAATGATCTTTTGCTGAGCTGAGATTTACCTTACAAGTAAAGCACAAGTATATTTAATGGAAATTAGGAGTGTTCTCATCATCCCCAGAGAAGGAGGAGGAAAGAGGTACAAAATCTAAACAGAATTCTACCAGCGTGCCCCCACCATGCAAATAAATCCTGCAAAGCCATTTAGCAACATTTTTATTCCTGGTGGATTTCTGTAATCCCTCCAAGAAAAGTTTGAGCACCAAAAGTGATGCTCACTTTTGACAGGGTTTTCATGGAAAGTTTGAGGCAGTGGAAAACAATTTCTTGGTTTGTTTTTTTGTTGTTTGGTTTTTTTTTTTTTTAATGTCAGTGATATTTACAATTTGCCAATTCTGTGACATTTTCGGCAATTCCTACATGTGCCAGAGAATCCCAAACGCCAAAACTGGGATGCAAACTGTGGGAATGGCGAGAGTAAAATGATAGGGGTTGTTTTATCTGGGAGCCAAGGCTGTTACCTTTAAATGAGATTGATCATTCTCAGGACAGATCAACTATTTCTGTGGGGAAAAGCTTTATAAAGACTATTGTCTTGTTAAACTATGGAAGAGCAGAACTTGAGCTCTCTCTTACGAGCATCTGTCCAAAGCTGTACAATTCTGTTTATGGTTATCCAACACGAGGCCAAACCACTGGGACTTCAAAAAAAGGATTTTCAGAAGAAAATAGAAACTCTCTTTCATTCATTCCAGAAATGAAATTTAAAAATAATTAAGTAAATTGAAAAATAAGAAATTATTTCTGCATTGTTATATGTTCATAGTTTCCAGTGTTTAGATGTTAAAATTGTGGTCGGGTTTTCTTGGTGGCTGAACTAAAGAAAGAACAGAGGAGGGGAAAAAGGTCCAAAGGGGATTTCATTAAAGTATTAAAAGTTATGAGGGGCACAGCTGTCTGATCACTTCATTGTCCCTCAGGGAACAGTCAAGGGGTCAGGATTAATGACAACTACATTTAAAGCATGTCAAAGGGAAAATATCCGACATGTTTAAGCAGCCTTTGGAATTAGCGGCTGCAGGAAGCCGCGGGAGGGGATGGTATAGTTTGACTTTTTAAAGGGCTGCATCACTTTATAAACAGCAATAGCCGGGAGGGAATATTTATATCCTGACACTTGACAGCTCTAAACTGAGCTGCAGGGCTGGGTTTAGTGCTGGTCAAGCCTCGGCACAAACAAAAGTTATCGATAAACAGCAAAGCCCAACACGCTGCTCACTCACATACCTAAAGGAAACACGAGCATGCCTATAAATTAATAAACTCAATTAAATTTATCTTTTCCAAGAGTAACTGATGAGATAGCGGAGTCTGAATTTAGGTTGAGATTAAGGCATGGCCACCATGAACTCTCTGTACACAGATGCTGTGCCCTGTACCTCCTTTAGACCCTGCCTCTGCCACAAAGAAAAAGCAAAATGTACAAAAAAACCCCAAATCCAGTGTAAATCTCTGCAACACAGCCTGAATCCACGGCTAATTCCTGTGGCACCCTGCACAGTCAACTGAGAGAAAATGGCTTATTTTTTCCTCCAGAATTGATCTTTATTGCTTCTGTAGCAACACTTACAACATCACAGGAGTTAACAAAGAGGCTGAGCCAAGGTACTTGCAAGCAGTGAATAAAATGTTACCTAGAGCAGCCCATTGAAGGACATAAAGTCCAGTGAGCTCCTGGGGTTATTTTCTGATCTCGTTTGGCTCCTGAAGAAAACCTACCTGTCTCCAACCCTCTGCTGCAGCCAGGGATTGTGAGTCAGGCCCAGGTTTGTGTGTTATTAACTCATCTATTCTTAGGTAATTAAAAAAAGAGTGTAAGATGTGCAAGTTAGAGCAAAAAAAAAATTACAAAGTGTAGGAAAATTAGTTTCCCCATCTTCCGAGGGTTTATTTTTTGCTCAACCCCCTTCTATTCTTTCATTTTCTTGGCGTCAGCACCGTTTCCAGAAGTCAAATCCCACGTTAGCCTTTGTTATTTTTAATTCTCTCTCTGCTTCCAGGGATGGGGCAGCCACAGCTTCTCTGGGCAACCTGTGCCAGTGCCTCATCACCCTCACAGGGAAGAATTTCTCCCCAACATCCACTCTAAATTTACCTTTTTTCTACTGCAAGCCTTTCCCCCCCTCATCCTACCCCTGCATTTGCATCTTCTTTTCTCTGAAGCTTCAACCAATTTTGAAGGCAAAGCATTTCTGGAAGTTCATGTTCGCTGAAGACCCAACTGCCTTTAATAAAAGTTCTGTTGGGTTGGTTTTCTTCTGTTTAAGATTAGAAATGGGCAGGAAAATTTAAATATTTAAATCAAGTATCTTTTCAAACCATTAGCCAAAGCCTGTGGGGTCCTTTCAAGTGTATTGATGGTCTCTTCTGGAAATACCCTGGCAAAAACCAGCTTCCAAAAATCAGCAATTATCCTGGAATTGGAGCTGGCTGGAAGTTTGCAAACATGGGTAAAATCAGTGTAAGTGTTGGTGTGGATCCTGCTGCCAGCTTGGAATCCAAACTCACTGCCAGGGCACTGCATTTACCTTTTCATATCCCCCAAACTGCTGTGTGTGACCCTGGAAATTGGAGATGAGTTAAAGATGGAGATATCCCATGTACCTGCCATGTCCTGAACCCTGAGATCAGGGAAGAGCGCACAGCAGGATCGCCA
>NW_008235987.1:2071841-2113730 GCF_000691975.1 Corvus brachyrhynchos
GCGGGAGAGCGGGAGAGCAAACACACCCTTCTGCTGCCTCTGGCCAACTCAGTCCTGCCAGGGGAGGTGCAGGAGGAGAAGCTCAATAATTCCATTTTATGATGGGCAACTGTGGAAGGTGGAGGAATGGAAAACAAAGGGGTTGGTGTGGAAGGTGGAGGAATGGAAAACAAAGGGGTTGGTGTGTCAGCTGCTGGAAGTTCACAGGGATTCACTGAGCCGAGAGCCAGGGCACTGCAGCAGCAGCAGCTCCCGCTTCCCTGAGGAGGAACCGGGGAGACGCAGCACCGTGCCTCTGTGCTGAGTCAAGGGAGTGAGAGCCTCTCCTCCCATGTGCATCGGGTTTGCAGCTATGGCAACAGTGCATGCGTGAGGAGAAGGGAGAGCTTAAAATAGGCTCCTGCTCCTACTTGGAAAGGGCTGAGAGCAAACACGTGTGGTCACCCAAGAGCAGAGCGGGAGGCTCCGCTATTCCCAGCTCCCTCAGACCCATGAGCTGGGAGCAGTAGAAGCACTGCTGGGCCTCCAAACCTTCTCCAGAGCTCTGAGATTTCCTCCTCCATGCCTCTTCCCAGCTGGGAAAGCCGGGATGTGTCCATCCCCAAGGGAGTTGTTGGTCAGTCATGGTGGAAACTGACCACCACGTTGGTGTCTCAGCCAGAGTTTCGTAAGGTCAGGACAAACCTCCCTGCACAATCCCTCAAAAAATCTTCCAGGAATGAGTAGATATCATAGAGAACAAGGACATTTCTTCCAGCTCCAGCCCTACTCCACTGTTTTGGAGAGGGGGAAAGCTGGGGAAGTGGAAAATAGTAGCTTTGGCTCAGGAGCTGTAACCTGTTTTGGTCTGCGTTAATTAATTTGGCAGTGGCTGCTGCGTTGTGAGCTATTCTTAGGCTCTCTATCCCCCTCTGCAACAAATTAGGGCTTTCACATCTGCCTAAAAATAAAACTTTCCTGTCTGCTGGCACACGAGCCAAACCAGAGTGCAGCATATGTGCAATAAAGATGCACAGCTGTTCTGTCTATGAACTCGGGAACGTGTGAGGGGTTTTTTGTGAAGGATACAGGAGGTACCCAATGCTGAGAAACAGCGTTTCCAAGAAAGTGTCAGGCATTGTGGAGAAGTGGCTGCAAAAGGTGAAATTAGAGGGAAACATCCAAGCAAAATTGCAAGAACTTCAACAGGAAAATGTTAATTTTTTGTATTGTGGAAGGTGATGGTCTTGATTAAGGAGGAATAGTCAAAAGGGAAGGTTTAATTCCCTTCTATTCCATGTAACTCCCAGAGAGCCCGAAGTTTCAGAGCGTTTGCAACTCATTTTCTGCCCTGACCCTTTCCACCCTCTGGAGATGGGCCCAGGTGTGGAGCAGTGCCTGATTTTGGGAGAACGTTCTTCCCCAGAGGCCCCAAGGAATGGGCACTGCTCTGAGCCTGCCAGAGCTCAAGAACCACCTGGACAAATCTCTGAGGCACGTGATTTGATATTTGGGGTGTCCAGGGTTTGAGCTTGATGATCCTTGTGGCTCCCATCCCTCAGGATATTCTATGATTATATATATCTCTATATATATTCAATATTGACTATTTCACAAGGTTTGTTACTTTAAAGACCCCCTGTGTGAGGTATTCTGCACCCAGCTGGAAAGGTTGTGGAGCAGAAGGTGTGGGATTTAAAACCCCTCTCATTGTGCCACCAACCACGTGCTCAGTGAGACTTCTGTCACCTCCAGAGCTCTGCTCCTGCTGCGGGGGCTGAGGGCTCTGTAACTTCCATTCTTTCCATGGCTCAGCCAGGCAGCTTTTCCAGGCAGCTTTTCCAGGGAGCCAGGTGGAGCTGGGCCGGCTCTCCATCACCTGACACTTTTAGATCTGCTCTTTAGATAAGATTAGCGAGGGAATTGCCTCTGACACTGCTATTTACTCTGCCTGGGCTGGGGGGTCCTTGCTTTGCTCCTCTCCCTCCTGACACCACCTGTTAATTTTCAAGGTTGTCATGTGGGCAATAAGATGATTTTTTTCCTAGAAATTGGCTGAATGGAAACATTTCACATTTGTATTTGGCCCCAAAGTACTGCTAACTACCAAAACAATGGGTTGCAAGGTAATTTTTTGAGATAAAGAGGCAAAAAACCCCAGTTAATCAGATTATTTTAAAGTGCACTGACCATGTTCGTTAAGATGTGTTAGCAAACAGTAATTAGCACTTTTAATTCCTAATTTAATGTCTAGGAAATGGTGACTTCTGGAGCTTTGGAACTTAACTCCAAGGTCCTCTGAAAGCTCTTTCCCCATCAAGGTTTTCCTGGTACCTGAAGGATTTTCCTGAGAGGGGTCAGTGGGGTCCAGGCTGCTGATTACAAGACATGAAGTCCAGTTAGAGCAGCCCCTGCAAGAATAAAAAGCCAAACAGAAATAGCACTCTCTTTATTTTTCTCCTTTTCTGAATTCCATGACATTTCACAGAAACGACTGCAAAACTTTTTCCATTCAGACTTGAGCACTGGTTTGGTGACAAACTTGGGAAGATTAGCAATTTTCCATCATTAGAAATGAACTCTGGTGCTGAAGCTGACTAAACCTTTCCAGTCCGAGATGCATTTTCAGGTCTTTTACAACGTTGCAAAGTTTAGGCCTTGGTTTAAGGATGACGATTTTCTAGGCCAAGAATCCTTGTCCTAATTAGACAAAAATACACAGATTTGTGCATCAGCAGGACCCTCATCCACAGCTGCTCCTGGCTGTCACTGGCCCCATCATTTCATCATTTTCTGTGCTCATTTTCCAGGCTTTTATCTCACAGAACTTCTGTGCACTTTGAACAAATGGACCTCACCAAAGAGCGAAAAATCCTGAATATTTTAAAGTGTTGGCATTTTTTGTGTTGAAAACCAAACACTTGGAACGGTTCTCGTGAAACACATCAAGCTTTCAGGCAAGGGGACACCTGCAAAAGATGGTTTTCTTTATAAAAACAAATCATTTCAAGTTCATTAACACTTGAAACGCAAAACAAGAATGTTCCAAAAATCTGTTTTCGGGTGCTAAATTGTATCTGCAAAACCAAAGCATTTTTCAACTAAGGAAAACATTTTGCATGAAAAATATTGATCCGTGACCACCTCATGCATTGCCAAATGTGCCTTTTCTTATCTGTCCTGACTTCCCCACCTTTCTGATGAGAGAAAAAGCAGCAGCTCTCCCTGTTCCTGGTGATCTGCTCCTCTGAGCCAATGTCAATAGTGTTACTCACATGTTTTCCACAGGAAAAAAATGAAGTTTCAGAGCTTTATTTGATCTTGCTGGATGCACATGAGGCGAAAAGTGAGCTTTCACTGGGGGAAAGCGGGAAATAATTAATTTCTTCTTTTTAAACTCCTTCTCTGATTATCCCAGTGCCTGTTCAGCTCAGCAACAGCTGAAGGAATAGCACAAAACGAGGCGGTGTTTGCAGGAGACCTTTTGCTATTCGCATCCCTCAGTGCAGGGGATAAAAAGATGACACCGGTGACTCAGCCGTGTTCCCAGGAACGTCCTGCCTTGGGGACAGCTCCTGCTGGGAGCCTGAGGAACAGCCTGTGACTCAGCAGGGCTGGGATCTGAACGGCCTTCCTGGGCTCCTTCAGAGATCTGGGGAGAGGAAAACTGCCCTGGCACCCTGAGGGGGTGGCAGAGGTGTCCAGCTGGGGGCAGGGGGGTGGACTGAAATCTGGGCTCCTTTATTTGGGGCATCGTCCCTCCGAGGGTCACAGGGATGGGACTGGAAACCCTGCAATGAATGGGGTGTGAAATAAATAAATCATGGATTGATTTGGATTAGATTTTAGGAAGGATTTGTTCCCTGTGAGGGTGGGGAGGCCCTGGCACAGGGTGCCCAGAGAAGCTGTGGCTGCCCCTGGATCCCTGGCAGTGTCCAAGGCCAGGCTGGATGGGGCTTGGAGCAACCTGGGACAGTGGAATTGTCCCTGCTCATGGAATAAGATGATCTTTAAGGTCCCTTCCAACCCAAACCATTCCATGATTGATAAGGCACACCCTGTGTCCCTGAGGCTCTGGGAAATATTTGTGGAAAAGTCTGAAATAGCTCTATAAAGATGGAAATTGAGAACTCAAATGCACTGAGAAACTCCCTTTGTCGAGTTGAGCTCTTTGCCATCAAGTAATAAAAAGGAACAATATTTATTTCCATCAAGAAAAAGTCCACAGGGATCTACAGGAGAGGTGCAAGTCTCGGAATTAACAGCATTCCTATAGCTCCAAAAAAAAAAAAAAAAAGTTTAACAGAAAATCAGTGAGGTAAAAAAATGTACAAAAACATTAAAAAGATTAGATAAGAGGCCTGGCTTGCTGAGATGAGATCTGTCTTTGTCAGTTAAAAGCTGCTCTGCTCCCACAAAATAATGCAGCTTGTGGGAAGAATTACAGAGCCCATTTGCCCCTTCTGACAGATTTCTGGGAGATGGATTGGCCCAGGAACCCCATGGAACACCCAGGCCTTGCACTGATCCACCCGATGCTCTTCCTATCAAAACAAGCTCTTGGTTCTCAAGCAAGACCACCTCAGGCAGGCTCCATCATCAGCTCCCTGTTATTCCAACTCCTGATTTACGTTTCCCAGTTCTTCAGACAGTTATTTCAGGCCTCATTCCTAATTATTTTGTTTCAGGGCAATGTTATCATGCTATAGATGTATTTGTTTAAATCCTGGCTGACTTCACGGGGGCAGTTTGTTAAAGGAAGGAGAAAATGAAAATCAAAGTTTTTTAAACGAAGGAGAAAATGAAAATCAAAGTCAAAATACACACTGGCTTTTTTGGGGATGGGTGCCAACCCGGTTTATCTGGCACAAAAATGAACAATAACTGTGGGATTATCCACTTCTTTTTCATCCAAATGATCATTGGGTTTTTGTTGGGATGTTTTCATTCAGAACCTTTCTCTGCCCAACGGAAAAGAGCAGAACTTCTCCATGGTCCAGCTCCACGTTGATCCAGACTGTTCCTTCAAAAGAAATTAATGGAAAAATGGAATATAAGCTTCTAGACGCTTTCCCCCAATGGAAAACTCTCTCTTGATATTGTCATGTTGATATTTTACCCTCCCACTGCGGAGTGAAGCCTGGAATTAGGAAGTTCTCCTGAGTATTATGAATTTGAATTATTCCTTATTGGATTTTAGCATTTTAACACCTTTGATGTGGATGATATTTATCCAGGCTGGTTTTCCATACTTATTATCAGGCACCCTGAGGCTTCCTTGGACGTAGACACTTCCACAGGCACCAGTCTGGATCTGATCCAAAATTTGAATTCCTGGAAATGGAGCTGAGGAATGTTAGAGCACAAGAAATGCTTGGGACGGAAAGAGGGAAAGGCTTGGAAGGGACAATTTGGGAAAAGTCTCATTTAAGGAAGCAGAGAACACTTTGTGTTCATCTGGGATCATGGCCCTCCATGCTTTTTATTTTCAATAATCTCAGCCTAAAGGGATCCCCAAAAACTGGGCATTGGAATGGTGGACTTGATCATCTTGGAGTTCTTTTCCAACCTTGGAGATCTTTTTCCAAACTTGGTGATTCCATGATCATTCAGGTGCTTGTCCTTCCTTTGGGTAGGTTAAGTTTGGTCCAGGGAATCTCCTTGGATTAAAAGGGAGCAGCTGGGAAGGGGATCCACAAGCCTGGGAATTGGATCCACAGCCTGGGAAAGGGATCCAGAGCCTGGGAAGGGAATCAACAATCTGGGAAGGGGATCCAGAGCCTGAGAAAGGGATCCACAGTCTAGGAAAGGAATCCAGAGCTTGGGAAGGGAATCCACAGCCTGGAAAGGGGATCCAGAGCCTGGGAAAGGGATCCAGAGCCTGGGAAGGGGATCCAGAGCCTGGAAAGGGGATCCAGAGCCTGGGAAAGGGATCCAGAGCCTGG
This sequence comes from Corvus brachyrhynchos, assembly GCF_000691975.1. NCBI lineage: Eukaryota > Metazoa > Chordata > Aves > Passeriformes > Corvidae > Corvus > Corvus brachyrhynchos. The sequence continues at coordinate 2,077,766 of NW_008235987.1, forward strand.
AAAGGGGATCCAGAGCCTGGGAAAGGGATCCACAGCCTGGCTCAGGGGTGGAGGGATGGGCAGAGGTTGGCACATCCCAGCTCCTGCCTCTTCACCCAGATATGGGCCCTCTGGCCTGGCCAGAAAATGACAGGAAAAGAGAACTCCTGCTCTCAGACCTTGCCCAAAAGCATCCAAATTCAAGTTTACATTCCTGGACTTCTAATCTTGGCCCTGCCGCTGCTGCTGCTTTCCCTCTGCGAGTGCTGCATGCACAGAAAGAGAAAATAAAGACGGAATGACAGACGGAAAAAGTGTGTTTGAGCCACAGCTGTTTCCTCCTTCCTTCAGCAAAGTGATTTAAGCACCTTGTAACCTAAGGGAGAAAAAAAAAAGGATGGCTTTCCAAGAGAAAAATGTCCTGTCAAAATGTCTGCTATAAAATTTCTTATTGTTAAGTAATAATTCTGAGATATTATCTTACTTAATGATTTAGGATTGGGGTTTTTTCTTCACCAAGCCCAAAATTTCCATTACAGAGAGAAGGGAACTGGCCACTGGTGACAGATTTTATGAGAAAAATATGAACAGAGTAAGGAAAACAGAGGGGGAAAAAAAAGCCTGAGGATTTTGCTTACGTATGATGTTCTGCCTAGATGGGGAAAATAGAGGATAATCAAGAGCTTTGGGGAATAATTAAAAGGGAAGACAAGAGCAGCTTCCCACCTGAGGAGTGGGAAGTTCCTGTCTAAGGTTCATCCCACCTCGCATCAGACAGTTCTGTTCGTAGGTTGCGAAGAGGGGACAGACAAAGTGAGGAATTGATGTTTTAGGGGAGCTGAAGCACCCAGGCGGGCTCAGGTCTCTCCATTACCTGAAACCCTCAAAAGACCAAATTCTCAATGCAAGAGTCACACCCTGGGCACAAAACTTGGGTGAGGAAAAGGAAGATCGGAGCTTTTAGAGACGGGAGAATGGAATTAAAACTGGGTTTAAGCAGCACCTGAGTTTAGATCCCACTTTTTAGCTTTGTCCTCACATTTGCTCCCTGCACGGCTCTGAGAGGGGCTGGGGAAGCAGATTTTGATGGTGATAAACACAATTTCTTCCTAATATTGGTTATTTCATCCTATTTTCCTTCCAAGCCTTCTCTAAGTCACTGCCACTTCGGAGGTGACTGTTGGGAAAGGTTTAAAGCTGCTTTATCCTACTGGGGGCAGGGGAAACAAGAAGTCAATTAAGAGAATAAACATCACTTTTAGGATGTGGAGAGGTTGGTATTTGGCTCTCTGCCTGAAGCTTTGCACCTGACAGCAGCTGCAGCAGAGGCAAAAGAGTGGAGAGGAGCCAGGGTGATCCTCCCAGTGCTACAACAGCACCAGGAATTTGGCAAATAAAGCTGTTTTGGCCTAAAAACTGAGTGGGTTTAGTATGGAAACCAGGAGGGAGGAAGAGATGGAGCCTTAACTTTACATTTCCTATGGCCCCACATTTCATAAATGCCTCTAATTTAGCCCCAAAATGTCTCTATTTCTTTCCACAAGGTAACTCGAAAGCAGATTTGGAAATAGTTGCCAAACACAGGCCTAAACCAGAATTTAAAGTGCCTGAAAAAACCTGCACCACAAAAACAACCTGGCCTTGTGAAGCTTTGCTGCTCAGAATAGGGGACCTGTGTCAAAACAAAGCCCTGCTTATCAATCTTTAATTGAGCTTGTGCATGAGGCAGAAGACATCAGGTATCAACAAAAGCAGACAGGTTTGAAATGAGAAGCAGATGGTCACCCCAAAGCTCTTGTCTTGGAAAATAAATGAGAGGAAAGAGAAGCAAATCGAGTCGAAGTGCCGGGTTTATATCCAGTGATCTGCTCCGAGATCTGGAAACAGTTGACAATTAATTGGAATAACACATTGCAAATTGTCACTGTACGCTGAAAAATCTTCGGGGGGAAAAAATGCTGTTTGCTCTGGAAATTTGGATTGTGCTGAAGGCATTGTAAGGAAAAAATGTTACCCAGCTCAACCCAAATTTCCACAGAATTTTGCCACCCAAAACATTTGCAGGGATTTTAAGTACAAGCTAAAATTTGGGGCCTTTTAACCATCGAGAGGTGAAGTTGGCCTTTCTCCAGTGCAAAATGCTGACTCCCTTCTTGGGGAAAAAGAGCAATAAATCTTTTTTTTCAGATTTAAAAAAGCTGCAGAACCTCCCCAGCATCCCCACAAGCACCTGGGGTTTAGTGTCCAATTATTTGTTCAGAAATAGTTCACTCCCGTTCAAGATTTAACCTCATTTTTCTCTAACATAGGACACTTATCAAAACCATGGCATTGAGGCCAAAGAGGCTTTTCTAGGATTTGTTCTCCCTTATCTCCCTCATAAATAATTTCTTTCTGCACTGGAGAAGCAAAAAGGAAGAAGAGAGGGAAATGCCACCCACTGGGAAGCACAACAATAAGAGAAATCCAGCATGAAATCCCCATTTTCCCTGATTTTAGCAGGTGTTTGACTGCAATGGCCGAGCAAGGTTGGTTTTGTGGAAAAGTATTCCCATGTGTAGGGACTTTTATTGTCACTCGTGTGGTATCAGAATTCCGTATCAGCAGGAGAATGAATCATGGAGCACAGACTTCCTCTTGCCTGCCGTGTTCCACAGCCTCGGACAGGCGTTCCCTGCGTTTGCTCCCGTCTGGAATGAGGGCACTGGAGCTCCCCAGTCCCCCAGGAAACAGCAAAGAGGGCAAGGGGCAACTGGAAAAAAATATTAAAACTAGCCCAGTGCAGGAGCTGTTTCCACTGGGAATTGGAAATACCTTCCTGCTGCATTCTTTCCACATCTGCCAGGGCCGTACTTGGATTTCATTAAAAAATATCTCCCCTTATCTGGAGCAGGGTCTGACCCAAGCCATGGATTTGTTACTCCTGCCATAGTTTCTTTTTGAGCTGCCTGGGCTTTTCCTGCAAGATCTTGTTACTTCTGCCCTTTCTTCTGTTTGCAGAGGAGGCCTCGGGTGATAAACGCGGCAGGATTTTTGTGGGAAGGGGTATTCCAGAGGCAAGGTGTAAATCAGGGTAACACCACGTGCTCATTAGCAGCAGAGACCCACTACAGGTGTGCAAATCATGGATGTGCAACCCCAGCTCCTCGCAGCACTTTGTTAGCAGGACCTCGGGTGATCTGAGCACAGGGGGAACCTTCGGAAGAAGTTTTGGCTGCATTTTCAGCCCCACTCTTCTTTCTGCGACCAACTTCTCTCTGCATCTTTTGAAAATCTCTGTTTTTTTCTGCCTTGGATAAGGGTGCTCTGTTAAATGAGGTAATGGCTGAAATTCATTTTATTCCAGCAGATTTTTGTCCATGTTACAAAACCCAGAACCCTCAACTGCTCCTTGCAACAACAAGAAGTCAGCAGGAGTTTTATCACTGACTTGACTTCAAGGAGAAACAGATCTTTTATATGCCAGGTACTGATAGGTCAAGGAGGAGAAATGGCTTCAAACTGAGAGTGGGTTTAGATTTGAATCTGGGAAGGAATCCTTCCCTGTGAGGGTGGAGAAGCCCTGGCACAGGGTGCCCAGAGAAGCTGTGGCTGCCTCTGGATCCCTGGCAGTGCCCAAGTCCAGGTTGGACGGGGCTTGGAGCACCCTGGGACAGTGGAAGGTCCCTGCCCATGGCACTGGATCATCTTTAAGGTCCTTTCCAACCCAAAATATTCCATGATCCCATGATATGATGCTGATGAAAAAGAGAGAGGTAGAGATGATGAGCATAAAAGGAATTATTTGCTCTTACCAAGCTATGAAAGGGACTCTGTTCTCTTTACCTGTCTGCACCTTCTCTCCCCAATAAATTCATATTTTGTTCATTTTTGATCCTCTACCTTGGCCTTAAAATTTTTTAAAAGAGAAGCCATCGTCCTCATTTGCTGTTGGCAATGAGAAAATGAATATTCTGTGATAGGATCCAGCGCTTCCTCCAGCTCTGTGTGGGATACCAGAGGTGTCATTAACTACTGCTTTACTACACAGGAATTGATTTGTTCAGGTGAAAGCAAGGGAAGAACCACAGACCTTTCCTCTGAGTCCTCAGGTTATGATATGACCCTAAAATGTGTTGGATAGGAAACTTTCCCAGGGAAAATGTTGTGGAGGACCCTCACCAGCTCATCCAAAGAGAGGAGTTTGTTGTAGGGCATGGCTATGAAGCATCCAGGGAGTGGGGACTCTTCCTCGGGGGTTATTAAATGGGATTGACTTGTTTTGCCTGAGGAGAGGAGGCTGAGAGGGGATCCGACAGCTGCCTGCGAGAGCATCAAGGAGGCAAAGCAGCAGGCAGAGGAAAGTTATTTAAGTGAAGAGACAATGTTGGCACAAGAAGAAATGGGTATAAATAGACAGAGGCTGGAAATCCCTTCCAATAGGAATAGTGAGGACACATGAAAGGAAATCAGGCCAGTTCTCCAAATGAGGATCATGGAAAGCGATTCCGCGCTCTCTGCGGCGGCTGGGCCCTCTCGCCCAGGAGGCCCCGCTCCTGCTCCTGCAGAGCCCTTTCCTTCTTCTGCATTTAATACTGAGACTGGCACCAGCTGCAGCAGGGCCCCTGCACTGGTGAACTCACAGAGAGAACCCGGGACAGGGTCCTGCTCCCAAATCTGTGCCTCAGATGCTCCCCTTTGGGACAGAGCTGGATTCCGTGTGCAGCCCCAGGGCCCATCCAAGTGCAGCCCAGTCCAACTTGTGACAGCAGAAATGAGATCCTTTCCTGAGTCTGAAATGCCTCTTGGTGTTGTGTGAGCTCATGAAAAAGTCAGGATTATTTTTGTCTTTCTAAGTAAAAGGGAAGATTTACTGCGCTGATTTGATGACCTGATGTGTTTTCTGGACCCTGCCACACTGCGGGCCTGGAACAAAGGGCGATGAGCGCATCCACGGTTTTCACAATAGCATCTTCTCCCCGTGGCACTGGGACAGATGTTGCTGCAGAAGGTTTGGAGCAGCTGGTTCCAGACAGGCAGAGGTTTGAACAGGCAGGAAAAACAGGATAGGAACAAGTTTCTCACACACATCCTCATCCACACTGTTGATGTTTATAAAATGAAACATCTTACAGAGAGTCCCACCTTGGTATTCCTTCAATTCAGCTTTTATCCTTAGTGTTTGGGATGGGTTTTAAAAGTGGTTTTAGCCCCAGAAGCTTTCAGTGCTCTGCAGTAACTGGTGTCCTTCTCCAGGGGACAGCCCTACCTGGGCCTGCTCAGATTCCCAGACTGTCACTGCCAGTTTTTCCTTTTTGAACACATTTTAACAAAGTTTTGCATCTGTTACTGTTTTTTACCCTCTGGAGTGAATGTGGTGTTTGTAGTTAGAGGAAACCACCATGAATTCTTGCAAATGAAAGGAGATATAAAATATTATCTCATTGACAGGCCCCTCCAGTCTCTCACACTCATAAATGGACACTTTTATCTCATAAATGGTCACTTTTATGTCATAAATTATCACTTGTATTTATGGGGTTTTTTTCCACACACAAAACATGTTATTTTTGCTTTTTCCCCTGGCATCATCTTCTACTGAGAGCTTATCTTTTGCCTCTAGTTTCAAACTGAAGTTTCAAAAACTGTTGAGCAAAAAACCTTTATTATGATGTTGCTAAAACAAATCCGAGTGCGTAAGACTGTCCCTTGGCAACCACCGCCACTGCAGGGTCAGCCCCGGGTCAGGAGCGGGATGTTGGCAGTCACGGAGCCAGCGGCTCCCGTATTTTCCCGTCCTGAGCAGTTGTGGCAGGAGCAGGAGCGGTGACGTTTGTGGCTCCGCAGGAAATCTCTGGCTCAAGCAGCTGAGCTGAGAGCGTGGCAGCCACGACGGCTTTTTCCACGGCTGGAGCTCCTCGTGCCATCTCTGCTCCCGCGCCCTTTCCGTGACTTCACGCTGCAAACACGAGCTCCTTGCCTTTGTCTTGGAGGCCCAGCTTGGCCTGCAGGCCCAGCCCTGCTCCTGCTCAGGCTGCTCAGCTGGCTCTGGCCTCGCTCCTCATCTTCTCCTCGCAAACAATTGTTCTCTCCACTCTTACATAACGTGGGGCAGGGCAGCACCACGATATTTTCCTCTCTAAACCCCTTCTGCCAGTCTGAAACACCTTCACCCATTCTGAAAAACCTTCTCCCATTCTGAAACACTTTTTTGCCATTCCGAAGCACCTTCTGCTGTTCTGAAATCCCTTCACCCATTCTGCAACACCTTCTCCCATTCTGAAGCCCCTTCTGTCATTCTGAAGCCCCTTCTGTCATTCTGAAACTCCTCTCCCACCAAGCCCAGGTCTCTGATTTCACCCTCCATGCTTTTCCTTCTTATTATCCAGCCTTTATCCTCCTCCATGGCATGACAGACTCACGTAGCAGAGAAGTCCCTAAACTTCAGTTGTGATGGGAGAATTACTGAGTAGAAATTCCTATTTTTGCCTCTAAACAGAAAAGGTGATCCCTGAATTAGCCTCATCTGTCCCAGTGTCCTGTAAACATCCCTGGTCTCCATGTCTTTTGTTATTCCAAGACGGCACAGATCTATTTTTTTGCCGTATCTCCACAGTTTATTTAACTTTTTATCTTATTGCTGGTCCTTCATTTACACATTTTTCCAAGTTTAGGGGAAGTCAGGCAGCCAAAACCACAACCCAGCAGACTCTTGTTTGCCGTTTGTTAGGTAAGTTAGAAGCTCTATACAGAAGCTCAATGCCATTGATTTTATTATTTTTTTAAATCCCCACTGCATGCAAAGGTGTTATGGATTGGAGTTTCCTTGGAAAAGGACACGCTAAGGAAATATTGGGTGAGTGGGTGATGAAAGCAGGGGCTGAGCCCATTGCAGAGCCTTAGCAACAAGAGTCTGACTTCACAGAGAGATTAGCAGGAGGTTGGGAGCCACCACAACCTCAACAACCACTTGGAAAGCAGCTCCTGTCTTGGAGTGGGATAGAACTGGGTTTAGGGAGCACTGTTTGATCTGAGGTGAAAATATTATGGGTTTGTGTTCAATATAGACTCTAGTCTTAAAGAATTGGTGAGGAATTATTAAAACAAATGGCTAAGAAAAGGAATAAACTCTCCGTACTTTCCCTTCTCCAGAATGAGGTAGGAAATTGCTCACAGGTTCAAGATTGCTAAAAAGGTGATGACCAAAATTTGGCTTGGAGTTAAATTCTCAGGATCCATTTAAAATATGTTACAATGCCATTATGATAATTTTTTCTTGTGTTAGGGTTTTCAAAGGCCATCGAATCTCAGTCCATGGCAATGAAGCTCACAGGGGTTCCAGGAAAGTTCATGCCAAGTGAATTTTAAACCAAAAATCACTTTCCAAGTAGGGGGAAAAGTCAGAGTTTTAGGAGCATGTCCTCATTGGAGGGAGGAGCAGGAGAGTTCAGGCAGAGAAAGTCACACTCACAGGATGGTTCAGGTTGCAATGGACCTGGAAGCTCGTGTCATTCCAACCTCTTCCACCAGCCCAGGCTGCTCCAGCAGGCCAGGAGCTGCTCCCAGTCTGTCACCATGGCAGCACATCCCGTTGCTATGGTGACACAGCTCTGTTGTCACTCGTGAGTAGCTCTGGGCTGTGCCAGGCTGAGATCACTGCGAGCACTGGGGCAGTGCCACGCTCCAACACTGCCACCTGTGAGCTCCCCTTCCGCTTCCAGCGGTGTCTGGGTTTCCAGGACAAAGGCTTTGGCAGAGCTGGGTGTATGGACAGCAGGCAAGAGCAAAGGGCTGCTCCTGGGAGCCTGGGAAGTGCCAGCAGCACCCCATGTATATTGGCAGCACAACCCTGGGGAGGTGCAGCTTAAAGCAGAGTAAATAACACATCCATCCCCCTTTGATTACTCCGTGTTTACTCCAAGCTCAACATCTCTCTGGTTGAGCTCTCAGAGCTGAACATTTACCCACAACCCATGCACCCAGCTTGGCTCCTGCCTGTGGAGCAGCGGAATATTCCTGCCCAGGAATACTGACATCCCCAGGAGAAACCAAACCACCCCAACCACGTGAAACATTTCGCCAAAGTGCAGCTGCAAAAAGTATTTTTGCTGGGAGCAGTTGGAGCTCTTAATGACTGCTGAGCCCTGGGCCCTTTTAACTCACCTAATCCTTTTTCCTACAACAGCCCCATCTTGGAAGAATCAACCAGGGACTGTGAACATATTTTCCAACTACTTACATTCTTGCCATATATTAATGATACGTGGAAATGCATGGACTACAAATACAGCTTCCTTATGGTTGCTCCAGAGGAAGTTTCCATAGGCACCCAAACATTTGGACACTTATCCAGCAGCTGAAATTAGCACAGGATTTTCAAAAAAGGCCTCAGGGTTAGAAGGTTGGATGGGCCTAATTACAAAGGAATTGTGCTCACTTAGCAGCAAAGCCTGGATTGATCCCGCTCTGGTTTTAAGGTGCTTAAATTAAGAGCAAGGTCATTTCTCCAGGCACTGAACAAAGGGAGCAAGATGTTTCCTCAGAAAACCAATTTTTATTTTATTTAGGAGGCAAAATGGTGTCTAAATATGGAATTTTCAGCACTCAGGGAGCAGCTTCCCATCCTCCATCAGTTCTCTGATATCTGCTTGGAGCAGGCTGCTGCTAAAACTCGACAAATTTATTGCAACTGTAAAGTGAGCAAAGAACTTGAACAGTTGTGATTGTAAGTAATGAAAGTATGTAAATAGATAAGGGAAGGAATGGCCACCCAAATAAAGGGGAAATCATCTAACTGAGGAAAAATCACCAGGACAAGTGATTTTAGTACCTTTCAGCCCTGGCACTGGCATGGAATTGCAGACTGCAGAGAGGTACACGAGGTGATGTGTACTTCAAAAGCTGTAAGGAGTTTTCTTTTCTCCCATTTCTCGTGGTTGGGTTTCAGCTTTGGCTTTGCCCAAACCAAGCTAATTCTAGCCCAAAGCTGTGAGCTAAGTGTGCAGGCAGGGCTGGCAGCAATTCCAGGGTCAGTTTTACGTCAAAAGTGGTGCAAAAAAGTTAATGATGAACCCAGAGTGATTTCATGTCTCTGTCCCCAGCCAAGGCAGTCTCTGCTGATATTCCATCTGGAACGGGCACAGGCACCACAAACAGTGAAGAACTCCATGGCCTTGGCTGCCAAAGATCCCAACAACTCTCTTAAGTTGATTCATGGATCACTTTCCTAATGAAAAGCTCTTCAGTTTTCCAATTTCACTGCCCATGAGAAGCGATGCCGAGTTGTCCCCCAGCCAATTCCTTTGGGAATGACTCGTAGAAAGGGCTGACATTTCCTAAAGGAGCCTCAGGTTCATCTGGGATGAATTTCCCTGGGATAAAATGATCAGGAGAGGACAGGATTGGACCAGAAGGAGATCTATTGCTTATACTCCCCCAGCACTCGGTGATAACTTTGCTCTTTATGAGTAATAAATAGGCAGTAATTAAATACACGTATCTTCAACAAACACCTGTGCCAGCTACCAGCAGGTGGGCAGAGGGAGAGCTCCTTTCCAGTTGCCCAGGCACAGCAAATCAGCTCCTTGATGAGTTCATCCTGTTGGATTTGTCTCTCCTGACCTGGATAAATAGAGCTCACCTGTTCCCAGCCCCACCCAGGCAACCAGAGCCCTCCAGGTCCTGCCATCCTTCTGTGTCACTGCTCTGCCACCTCCAGAGGTTCTTCAGGGTCCTCCTCTGTGTTTAAAGCAGATGGAAAAGGGATTTAGGGTGTCCCCATGTTTTGATGTGACCTTGGCCACATCCCTTGGGCAGGAGGAGCAGCACAGGGAATTCGTGTGGAGCTTTTTATTTTGATCTGAATCATGGAATGGGTTGGGTTGGAAGATCATTCGGTTCCACACCTTCCACTGTCCCGGGTTGCTCCAAGCCCTGTCCAACCCGGCCCTAGACACTTCCAGGGATGGGGCAGCCACAGCTTCTCTGATCCAAATGGGATTTGATTGATTGATTGATTGCTGTGAGTTTGATTTTGGTAAATCCAGGAGAATCCAAAAATTTTGCAAAAAAATTATTTTAGTCTTGTTTTCCTTTTTCTTCTCTTCCTTTTGAGGCACAAGAAGAAGTACAAAATGTTACTCTGCACTTTTCTCTAAAATTAAAATTCCTTTGGAATACGTCAAGCAAAACAAAGCCTCCTCCATTCCACTTTTAATTGAAGGAGCAATTAAGACATCCAGTTGCACACAGTTAAAAGCATCTCTTGAAGCTGAGGCCATGTTTAATTTAGGAGACTTTGGGGAGCCTTGGCTGTGCCCAAGATGAGCTCCCAATTCCCCCTGCAGACCTTCCTGAGCTCTGCTTGCTGGGGCAGGCGTGCAATTTGTGCGGGGTTTGCATTTTTGCCTTCTCCGAGCTTTCCTTTGAACATTCCTTGCTCGTGATCCATCCTCTGACAAGTTGTGTCCTTTGGCTTCGCTGGTGGCTCTCACCCCTGACACCTCCTTGTCAGAGAGGCGACGGCTTTTCCCTCCTGGGATGGTTTGCTGACAATTCCCTGTGTTGTTGTTTTATTGAAGTGTCCAGGAATTTGATTTTTACAAAGATAAGGGATCATGTGGCTGAAACTCAGAGAAAAGTCACCAAAAAAATGTTGTTCAGGATCAAAGAGAATGATCGGAGAGGGAGCAGGAGAATTTAGGGCAATGCCAGAGACTTTCCAAAGAATTTTAACCGTGGAAAAGTTATGGCTGGATGATCCCTGGAGATCCAAAAATTTGATGTCAATGAGAAGAGCAGCTCCATGAGAGCTCAGTCTGCACCCAGGGGTTTTACCTCAGGCAATATTCACCTGCAGCCCAAAAAATAAAATCACGTCATAAAAAATCCTCCCCACACTTCAGACTAATTCGAATAAATGTCGTCAGTGGAACTGCTTGACATTTTTGGGGACAGCTAGAAACAGCACAGGCTGATGTGGTAAGAGTGATTTATATTTCAGCCTCTGAAAAAACTTTGAAAGGGATTTTGTTTCTTGGCTGGAACTTACTCCAGTGATGGAATCCAGTGCTGACCCAGAGCTGAGGGACAAACACAAACTTGACTCTTTCAGGGGTTCTTTTCTGTCAATCTGCTTTGATTTGAACAGCTCAGGAAGAGGAGATTTCCTGCTGTAACATCTCACAGTGAGAGGGGGAGAAAACCCCATTTTTTACGAGCAGTGTTCAATAACTTTAGTGTTGTTTGGCTGCTCGTCGGTGCCTGTGAGGATCTAAAGGTGTGGCTTTGATTGTTGGATTTTTGAAGCCTAAAAAGAAAGGGATGAAAAAGCCAAGCCTGGGGAGGAGGCGATGAGATGAGAGAGCATTGTGAGGCTGGATATCCAAATCTGGGCTGGAACATGGGCAAGAAAAACCTTGGAATTTGAGGTGGTGGCAGGGATTCTGTCCTGAAGGTGCCAAACTCCCTGAGCTGCTCAGGAGAGTGAAGGCTCTGAGCAGGCAGCACACAGGAGCAGGTTTTAGGAATTTTGATGACAGTATATGGATACAGCTCTATAGCATTGGGGCTTTTCTGTGTTCAGTTTGGGATTTATTTGGGTTGTTTTTTAATTGTCAAAAAAAAGAATTTAAAACACAAATATAAAGCAAAGACACAAGTTAAAAACACAAGGATAAAGCCTCAGAGAGAGAAGAGCTGTGAGCAGGGGAACAGTGCCAAGAAATTAATGCAGGAATATATTGGTGAGCTGGAGAGACAGTGGGATACAGGATTCCTGTCACCCAACTTGCCCTTCCACCTTATTTTCTGAGCTTCATATATTCAGATTAAAGAGCTCTCTGCCATCATCTGGTGCTCATGCAGGAGGCCACAAGTCTGTGACAATAAAACAGAAACGTTTAATGCAATTCCGATCCCTGACAGTTCCTTAATGCTGCTTATCCTGCCTTTCCTTTCAAGCTTTAGTCATCCTAGATTTCCTTCCAAATGTGAATGAGGTGGCTTAAATCAAACTGTAAATTATGCTTCCAGTTATTATGTGCCTGCTAATCAGGATGGAAATGAAAAGTTGGTTGTCAAGCAGGGCTCTTTCCCACAATATCCAGAAAAGCGTCAGGATTAGGCAGTTTAACAACAAAAGGAAACCGGATTGCACCTTGAGGAAGAAAGAAATAACCTGCTAGGCAGGAAGAATAGAGGAACGGGGATTTTTTCCAAATAAGCTTAAAAAATAAATAAATATTCGAATAATTAAGAGGGCCTGAGAGTGAAGCTGGTGAGGACAGAGCTGTGATGCTTCCTGTTAGTAAATACAAAGAATGGGCTCTAATAGGGCTCCAGGGGAATGCAATAGCTTGGGAATAGCCTTGGGAAGAAAGACAAACACACACAGAGGATGCAAAAACAGTGTGAAAGGTGATTCATGGGGGCTCGATGCCATTCCTGATTGTTCGGGCATTATTGTAGGAAAGCCTTGCTCCGAGGTGAACAAAGCCTCTTGGTTCCCAAGCACGGTGAATGGCGTGCCCAGAGCCAGCCCGGGCTGCGGGGAACACCTGTGGGGAGAGCCAGGAAGGCTTTCCCTGGATGTCTGCTCCCAGCAGATAATGATGGGTGTGAATATTCCAGCAGAACATGCGGAAGGGTGGCTGTGTTCACTGAGGTGGAACGTGGGGGAGAGCTCCAGCCACGGGATTAAGGGAGAAGTGTCAGGGAAGGGCCAGTCCCAGGCAGGCTTGGCTGGAATTCTGGTCCTGCAGCCTTGAGCTGTGTTTTATGGCTCTCCCAAACTGCGGGTGCCAGAACCTCCCCAGGCCAGATCAAATCTCGCTGTTCCCATCCAAATCAGGGGTTTGAAACTCGCTGCTGCCTTCCAGAGAGGAGGAGCTCTGTGTTTGCAGAAGCAGCTCCTAATCCAGGGCAAAAGCAGAGTGGAGAGTGGCCTTGGGGTGACAGAGTGAGCAGGGCTGGGACTCAGCTGGGTCCTGCCTTTGCAGCTGATCTGAGTTCTGTCCCTTCTGAGGGCCTGGGCTTGAGCTCCTCAGTCGCGTTGAGCCTCACCCACACTGAATTGGACCTGTCAGTAACAGGTAACAAACCCCACAGAATTCATTCCTGCAACAACGGGGATTTTCTCAAGGAGGTATCAGGAAAATCTGTCCTGCTGGAGTTAATTTCAGATAAAAGAGGGTGAGCTAAGAGACAGAACCTGCTCACTGCTTGTGCCATTCAGGCACGAGGGAAAACAGGAGGTTCTTGTGATCATTAGCTGAGATTTTTGATCATTAACCTCCATGACAACTTTGAATTTCTTTCACAGATTAGATCTTCCCTTCTTTTCTACCTGTGTTGACAATGAACTCCTGTGAACTGCCTGGCAGGAAAAGCCTGGAGAGCACACTCTGCTGATGAACCTGACATTAAAGCTTTCATATTTACTCACCTTGAGCATAAGTAAGGATCCAGCTAGAATTGCAGGCTGTGTTTTGGAAGCTCTCAGTGGAAGTTTGTGTTCGTTCTCCACTATGGGATGCTGAGGGAAGCAAAGGCCCTGTCTCAGAAAGAAATCCATGAGGAAAGACACAGGCCAAGAGCTGAGGGAAAGCTCTCAGGGTGGGAGGGAAGGGATTCGGGATTGCCCCCCAGAGAACGATCTCCTGTGCTTTGTCTGCTCTGATCAGCCTGATCCAAGGCATGAAGTTTCTACTCCTCCTCCCGGGGCAGATCCGTGGTTTTGTGCTCCCCGTGACTCGGGCAGTGCTTTGAACCGAGGAGTGAGGGATGGTCATCGTTCAGGTTTTGCTGGCGTTCTCTGACCTCCCAGCATTTATGTGGAAAAGCAGGAAAAGCAAAACACCACAAAGCTGTTGGCAGGAATGATGCCATGGGGACACGTGTGTGTTTATAAAATCCACAGGAACCCTCATGGATGTGGGTTCACTTCTCTGCCCAGCCTCTGATGCAGTTGTTGCTCCTGCCTGGAGGTTTTAAAATCAAATTAAGGCGACCAAACAAAAAAAACTCAACTCAAACTCAGCCTAATTCCCACCCGTGCCATTTGTACACTTAATTCCCAGCTTGCCCCAAGCTTCTGAAGCTTGCTACGAAATCCAGCAGGTCAGAAAATGTGTCCTCTCTCACCCCGCGCATCCATTTTCATCCCTCAGTTTGAATAACTGATGGAAAAAGCGTGGATAGACCACATCCACCAAGGGATACTGGGACCAGTTCCCTTCTGCCCGTGGGTGAGTTCCCAGAAGGGCACTTTGACCTGCAAATATCCCACTATCGACAGGCTCAGGGCTCAGTTTGAAGATGGCAGTGACATCTGTCTCTCTTGGAAGTCCCGTTTTTAGTGCAGCCTCCCCTGCCCCTGCCTCTGGCAGCTTTAGAAGCAGCTCATGGACTCCCAGGAGGTTGGAAGGAACAGGAATGTCACATCCCTGGAGGAATCCCCACCTCAGCTGGGGGTGCAGCAACTACAACAGACCCTGGGACCACCTCTATTTTAAGGATGATCCCTTCCCAACGTCTCTGTCTTCTAAACCCTCTGACCACCTTCATTTTAAGGACGATCTCATCCCAGTGCTGCCTTGCACTCTGGCTCTTGGCACTGGGATCACACTGGGAGAAGCTGGGAATGCTCGTTTTGTAGTGTGGGATTGCTTTTCTCTGATCCTTTTCCTTCAAACCCAGGGTGGTGGCCCAGCTGGAGCTCAGGGCCACACTGAGTGTCCCTCTGTGCCGGTTTGGACAAATCTGGAGGAAAATATCCTCCGCTAGAAGGCAGGCCACAACCACCCCTCCCCCACCAGGTTCGGGAAAGAAAGAAATCTTCCTCGAAGGAAAGAGAAAGAGATAAAAACTATTTATTTAACAAACACACAGGAAAAGGATAATAATGCTAAATAATAAAACCTCTCACTCTGCTGAGAGAAAACCCGGGAAAATTTCAGAGTCCTTCTGTGGCAGATGGAGTCTCTCTCGTCCTCCTTGGAGCTGGGTAGTGGGCCCACCTCCGGGGCCTTGGTGGAGAACTCTCCCAAGGTGTTCTGATGTTGAAACAGTCCAAAAAAGAAGAAGGGAAAAAAACCCGAAGTCCCAGGAAAACAAAAGTTCAACTCTCCATCTCTCTCTGGAGAAAAAGGGCTGAAAGCAGAAGCAGAGGAGTCTGTATTATCTCTGTGTCCTTCAACAAACCGCTTTGAAAGTTTTGCTCGGGTTTTTTTTTCTCTCCTCCCTCTCAGGTTCAGTTTAAAGGCACAGAAAGGCACAAAATTAATTTCTGGGCATAGGGCAGTGATAGGGGATACACATCATAAAGTCACCCCAAGACACCCTCCAAAGCCCCAGGGGCGAATCCAAACTGTCCCAAAGTGGGGTTCAGTGACTGGTTTGGCTGATTCCTGTTGTTCTCTCTTGCTGGGGCAGCTGAATTAAAGCAAATCCATTAAATATTGTGCTCCTTACCATGTAACAGCTCAGGGCATGCATTCCTGGTTTTGGGAATGATAAAGGATCCACACAAGTGAGATCCACTCAGTCCAAGCTGCTCTCTCCGTGTCTGGCACAAGGTCAGTGTGGAACTGGAGACTTTTTGCTGTGGCTGAGCAGCCTCTCTCTGCTTGGACACTAAAAAGTAACTTTGCTGCTTGTTCTTAAAACATTTATCCCTGCCAGAGGTTTTATTTCTCTTCCCCAGAGTCTCTTCTGACCTCTCTGATTACTGTCTGTGCTCCCACTCTTATGAGTGATGCGTTATTATCTTTTCTTGCCTTCCATGAATTGCCCACGGGCCAGGAACCCTTCCCAGAGCCCAGGGCTGACCCCACACAATTAACTCAGCCCCAAGCTCTGCGGGGCAGCTTTGCTTTGGAAAAGACAGGAATGATAAATACTCTCTAAAAGAAAGTCAGTTGTAGGAATTCGAGCAGGCACTGGGCAGGAAAAGCAGCATTGATCAGCTCTCTGATTTACAGGAAAGGCTTGCTCATGTGTCAGCACGAGTTGATAGTCACAGTTTCAAGCTGGCATTTCAGTTTTTAATTAAAAAAAAAACAAAAAACCAAACCAAAACAAAAAACTAACCAACCAACCAAAAAAAACCAAACCCAAAAAAACCCCAAAACCCCCAAAAAAACACCACTAAACAAACAAACAAACAAGCAACCCCCCCAAAATACGTCCCAAAAACCAACCAACCAACCAAATAACAAAAACCACAAAAAAACCCCAAACCAAACCAAAAAATCAACTAAAAACCAAAACAAACAAACCAAAACCAAACAAACCCACAAAAAATCCCTAAAGCCACTCCCCCCCAAAAAAATTATCAAATTCCTGTTGCTTTCTTGCCCAACGTGGTTGCACTCAGAGATCTTTTCCCAGGTGACCCATATTGGGGTTCTTTGGGGGTGTGACCCTCCAGGTTTTGTCAGATAAGGCAGAAATCTTTTGGGAGGAAGAGATTTTAGGAAAATGCCATTTGATAAAAACTTCCAGCTCGGAATTTCTCCTTAAAACTCTAAAGAGGGCAGGCCCCCAGTCTGTGGTGGCTGCGGCTTTGTGTGGGACGCAGAAGGAAAGTCGGAGGAATACTTAGGGATTATCCCATATTTCAGGTGATTTCTTCAGCTCCCAGGATGGTGTGGCCCTCCAGGTTTTGTCAGACAAGGCCAAATTCTCTTCTGGGGAACAAGTTTTAGGAAAATATCATCTGATAAAAACTTCCAGCACGGAATTTCTCCTTAAAACTGGGAAGAGGGCAAGTGCCAAATCCGAGGTGGCTGCAGCTTTCTGTAGGATGCGGGTCCTATGGATTATTCTGTATTTCAGGTGATTTCCTCAACTCCCCGGGCTGTTCCTCAGTCCCTGCTTTGCTCTCTGCCCTCTCCACTCACAGCCACCGCCCTCTTCTGAAGCTGAAACTTGATTTTACTGCACGCGAGCTGCTTTGGGAAAGTCTGACAAAGTTTCGTGGCAGAGGAAAAAGGTTTCCTGGGCAAAGCTAAAGATGGAAGGAATCAAACCCCATGTGTTGTTTAGTGCAGGTTCTGTCTGAGCTCAGGCACTGGAGGATGCAAATTTGGGGGCAGTCGAGGTGAAGGGAAGGGTTCATCTCATCGATGGCTCAGCTTAGGAGGTTCCTTGTGCAGCTCGAAAAGGTCGAAAGCAGAGGTTGCTTCCTTCAGCTCAGGCTCTAAATCAGTGGGGAAAACGCTGAAAATCAGAGACAAAAGGATCAAATCCAGCATTTCTGGCTGAAACAAACCCAAGGCATCCTCACCTTGGCTGTGTCCATCTTTCCACTTGGACATGGACTTTTTTCCATCTTTTTAGCCACGGTGGGAACTCTGGGCTGGGAGAAAGGGGTATTTTGAATAGTGGCTGTTGCTGTGCTGTCTAAAAGGAGCTGTCCAGGAATAGCCTGCTCCCCAAAATACAAGTTGTCTTTGAGTTCCAAGTCCTAGAAAAGCTCTTTTGCCTGTGGAGCACATGCCAGATGGAAAGTGCCCCTCTGATTTCCTCCAAACACGCATGCAGCTGTTCCTGCTTCCCCTTTTCTTTTTTTCCTAATGAAATTTTTAGACCTCACCTGTTGGCGGAGGCATTATAGGGCTGGGGTTTGTGTGGATGTGTGGGGTGTTTTTTTTTATTTTCATCCCTTGTTCTCCTAAAGGAAAATGACTTGAGATGTTTTGGAGCAATGACAACGGGGGCAGGAGCTGTGAAAATACCTCTGGCATAGTTTTAAGGGTGGGAAATCTCAAATTGTGCCCACAACACAGAGGCTGGCTGGAAAGAGGCTTTGTTTAGAGCTGGTTTTATTTGGGGAGACAGAAGCTGGAGAGTGCCCAGGTCTTAGGGGGAATACCAAGCATTGAGCCTGGACAGAAATAGAGCCCCAGCTTAGGACACCCTGAAACAAATGGGAGGCAGCGTGCTGACCCAGATCCGAGTTATTAAGGGTAAATACATATAGACAAGATCAGGGATTAGGTGGAGGTTCTTACGCAGTGGAGGAGCTGTCTCCACTCTGTGCCAAGCAACGTTGAGGCTGCGATTCGCTCAGAGCAGCTGATTTTTCATTAAAAAGAACGAAAAATCCAAAGAAAGCTCCAAAGGAAAAAAAAAAATCTCCTTTCTCCCAGCATGTGAAATTGGTGCAGCAAAACCTGGGGATAAAGCTGGCAGGGAGAGGGAGGTGTGAGAGCCAGGCTGGTGCCACGTCAGGGGGTGGCTCGTGGCGATGTCACAGCCCCCATGTGTCCCCTGCAGCTCTCGGCTCACCTTGACGTGCCCCCTCCAGTGCCACTCTCAGCCCTGTCTGCTCAAGGGCTTAGCAGAGCCTTCTGTGTCTGGTGATGCTCTTAAGGATGACCCAGGAGAGGGGAAATAGAGGCTCCTAAAATAGGGGTTGAAGGAGGACAAAAGATTTTCATTAATGGCTTTAAATACGTGAGCCCGACGTGAATGGGTGATAAAAAAAACAGGGGTTAAGGAAGCAGGGAGAAAATGATTCTCGGGGGAGAAGATAATTGTGGCTGAGCTAATCTGTCCCCTCTCCTGGCTGATAGCTCTGCCTGAATGTGTTTAGCAGCAAATATTCCTGTTCAGCTGCCGTCTGGGGCACATCATTTTCTTTTTTAGTGGCTGTCATTCAGCTGCCCTCTGGGGCACATCATTTTCTTTTTTAGTGGCTGTAAAGGCGAGAGGAGCACATCACACCTGGAAAGTGAGGTGTGCATTTACTGGGATATCAGCACAGCCCTCATAAACCAGATGTCAGCAACAGCCTGATTCCAACTGTTACACGAACAATCCCTGCCCAAAGCCATAGGTGAGGGAATATTTTGGGGTGGGCTCTAAATCTACATTATTTTCTCAGGTCCAGCCCCATTGTCTGAGCTTAGGAGCCCTCAGCCCTTTCCCTGCTGGATTAGCTGATATCCCGGGTCAAGAAGCATGCTGGCTTACAGAAAGCCTCCTGCCATTGTTGGGACTATATTTAAGGCTGGTTAAATGCTTGAGGGTGAAGACAGATCCTTAGGTGCTCCTGAAAATCCCAACGGGTGTTCTTAGAAGCAGTGTACAAATATCTCAGGGTTTTCATCAGCCTGGTGGGTCTGGGGGAAAGGAAAGGATGAGGAGAAGCTTTTCACCTTGTGAAGGGTCTGTTCCAGGTTCTAGAAACACAGAGCAAAGATTGGTTGTTCTGGAGCAGAAGCAGAGCATTCAAGGGAAGTGAAAAATCTCCTTTCACATCCAAGCAATGCTTCATTTGTGCTTTAGTACTTTTTAATGGACAGATTTTATTTTAATAATACTGAAATAAAACTTGGGAATTTTCTGAAGTGAAAAACTGGCCAGAAATGAATCTCAAAGCTGTTTTATTGTGGTACTACACTTTTATTTTCCTGACAGTGTTTTTCATAGAATCATAGAACGGTTTGGGATGCAAGGGACCCTAAAGCTCATCCAATTCCATATCCTGCTGTGGGCAGGGACACCTTCCACTGTCCCAGGTTGCTCCTGTCCAACCTGGCCTTGGGCACTTCCAGGGATGGGGCAGCCACAATTTCCTGCAGCTCAGGACACCCCAGGGTAGTTTCTGGGTCATGTTGACCTTTTTATCAACCAACACCTCAAATCTCTCTCCTTAGGGCTGCTCTCGAGCCGATTTCCAAAGGTGGATTTGTAGCAGCAACCCAGTGATAGGACAGCTCCTTCTGAGGGTTTTCCTCGCTTGCTCTTTCCTTGATTCCCCTCTTTATTCACCAAACATCCTGCAGAATCTGCCCTGTGGCTTTTAAGCTCTTAGGACTTGAAATTGCTGAATAGACACAGCCTGGGGACATTTGAAATGGGATTCCTGAGCTGTCCCCTAAAGTTTGGGAGTCTCTCCTTGCCCAGGGATGTTTTGGAGGCTGCAACACGATGGCAGCTATTTTCATCCCCACAAACAGAGGGCATTTTCCCAGCAGAGTGAGCAGGAAGTTATTGTTGCAGCTTACCTTGAATAGACAAAGGGGAAATCTCAGCGATCCCAGCTCCTCCAGCACCCAGCCACGGCAGGAGCTGCTGGGGCTTGGAACAAACACGGAGCTCTGCTCCATTGTTCCGTGGTTTTCTATAGCCCTGCCTGGTTTAAAAATGATTTAGAAAGGCTGCGAGCACCGAGCCAGGCTTTGTGTTCCTCTTTGAGTGTGTGTGAGCTCGAACTTGACCCCATTCAAGTTGGGAGGATTAAAAATGTTTATTATTATTATTAATAATAATAATAATAATATCCATCCTTGTTTTGGCCCTTGGGGGAGGGGTAGTTGTTGTTGTTGTTTCAGTTTGGAGTCAGCTTCCTGTGTTTACTCTGCGCTGCTGCTGGGCTCACTTCTGGTGTTTACTGGTTTTCACAGCTGCAAAGCTCCAGGAAGGTCTCCCCAGCTCTTCCTGTGCTTTTCCAAAGGCTGCCCTGACATCGCAGGAAAGTAGGCAGGGTTGAAGCAGGGATTAGGAGCCTCCTGTTCCCCCTCTCTCTGCCGTGCTCCACGAAGTCCATAAAAGCACTTTGTAAATAATGGGTTCTGCAGCTTCCTGGAAAAAGACTCAAAGTCCTTTCAGGCAGCACCTGACACAGACACCTGAAACGTTCTCCATGGAGGCAGCCCAGGTTTATGGCATCCAACACCTGCCTGGAAACTCCTGCTGCTCCCCAGCACCCACGTGCCCTGGCTCAGGTGGATTGTGAGGGGTTATCCCAAGCACTGCACATCCCGCAGCTCCCTTTGGAGCGACCAGTAGCCAGCAGGACCTGCCTGACGAGGGCTCCTTCACTCGAGGCCTCTCTCAGGTGTGGTTCCCGTTGAAAACGGAGCTGCTGTCCCCGTGTGGGCACAGCCCCGGCTGTGACACTGCTGGCACGGGCACTAAAGGCAGGAGGAGCTTCCCCAGCAAGCCGCCCCAAGCCAGAGGGGCATGGAATCCTGGAATCATGGAATGGTTTGGATTGGAAGAGACTTCAAACATCATTTAATCCAACCAGGCTGCTGTGAGCAGGGCACCTTCAGCTGGATCAGATCAGAGCCACATCCGACCTCGGTGTGAATATTCCCGGGGATGGGACATCCACAGCTTCTCTGGGCAACCTGTGCCAGTGTTCACCACCCTCGTGGAAAAAACCTCTTCCTCAAATCTCATCTGGATCCGTTCAAAGCCTTTTGCTCTCCCCACACACAGCCCAACACCTTTCTACCTTTTATGTCTTCCTTATCAGCAGCACGAGGCAGGTGCTGATGGTGCCACCCGGGTGCTGATGGTGCCACACGGTGAAACCCGTCCCCAAAAGGGCTCTGATTTCCTGCACTGCTCTGGCTGAGCAGAAGTTCTGGCAGTCTGAGTTATTTAAAGGATGCGAAGCCACTCGGAGGCCTCGTCTAAAAGCAGCGAGGAGGAAAAGAAAAGCGCAGTTTGCATTGTCTGTGCTCCTGAGCTGGGGAAGCAGCACCACCTCCCACCCACTGCCACCCTGCAGCTGACAGCTGGGAGGGGACAGTCACTTTTTGGCAAAGCTGGGGGCTGATATTTCCATACTTGGCTCACATCCTGCTGCTAACACTTTCTTCCCAGTTAAAATTTCTCCTCCTCGAACGTAAGCACAATCCTTCTGGGTTTTTTTGCAAGAGGGGAGCGAACATTTCCAGAAAAATTAACCCTAAAATCCAGGCTGGATTTGTGTTCCCATCCTTGAAAACTGAGTGGCCAAAGGGAGAAGCTCCTCCCTGCACCTGAACCGGTGTGAGCATGCTTTGACCTGCAGGGATTAACCCCGTTTGTAACAGCAAAATAATAAAGATGCTCCCAGGCACGGGGTGCGATTGTTGGGGTGTCCTGGGCAGGTCAGAGGGTGCACTCAATGATCCTTGGCCTCTTCCAACTCAGGATTTTCTGTTATTTTATGTCACTCTGAAGGATTTCATCACTTCTCTGTGGCTGGGGCAAAAGCCTCACTCGTGCCCTGCACACTGCCCCACAAAGCACCAAAGCTTGAGAGACTTTAGGGCACCAAGAGTAATTTAAAGCTCCTAAATGCCATCCAAAGTTTTATTTTCCTGCACCAAGTGTTAATTAAATCCTCTTAAATGCCATCCAAAGCCTTATTTTCCTGATTTCCCTGTGTTTTCCATGGGGTGTGGGCCACCAGCAGCAGCAGCAGTGTTAAAGTGCCGCCTCTCTGGAAGACGGGAGGGATGAGAGTCATCCAACAAAACCAGGAAAGAGGGAGAGGAAGGGCAGTGCAGTGAAGGATAGGAAGGTGGGAATGGAAAACAAGGAGAGCAGGAGAAGGATGGACACAGCAGAGAGAAAAGCTCCCAGCAGCAGCTCCAGGCTGTCCTCAGTGAGAGATGGGGCGGGGGGAAGGGGAGGAAAAGTGGCACGAGACCCTTCCTTAGGAAAAAAATGGAAATATTTCACTCTAAAAGACCTGAAATCCAAAGATGGTGCAGCAGAACTGAGAGACAAAGAAGCAGAAAGTTTTTGTGAGGCACCAGGGCTCGTTCTCTCCTCCGCCTGCAGGTATTTGGGGCTCTGAGCTTTCTGGGCCTCCCAGGCTTTTCTTCTTCTCTTGCTGACAGCCAGGAATTCAGAAAATACACAAGATGTCACATTAGTGAAGGTTTTGCTTTATCTTTTTGGCTGTGTTTTTGTTTCTTTTTTCATCTGTTTCATCCGAAGTGGCGCGGGAGGGGAGCCAGGTGACAGAAAGAGCAAGACAAATGCCTTTGGTTCCTTATCAGAGTCTCGTCATTGGGCAATCTCCGTATCACAGAAACATTTCAGGGCTGGACCCTGGGTGTGCTGGGCAGTTGGGCTTTGCAGGGAATTAAAGAAATTGCTGATTTTGCAGGATGAACTTCCAAAGCAAAGCGCAGCCCGAGCATGTAGAAGTGAGAGAAAGATTTGGATTTTTCTGAGGAGAAAACAAAACATGAAAAGCTCTCCAGGAATTCTCTGAGGTGAATACTAATTCCCTTTGAGATCCAGGCTCGGATTAATTATACTTTTTAGCAGAGCAATGATATCCAGATTCTTTCTCCTTTTTAATAGCTTTGATTGCTAATTTTTTTTAATCAATCCCTCACAAATCCACCGATCTGGGACCCTTGCGCAGCATCCCTTTGGCTCAGGCCCACAGAAAACAATGGCTGCAATCCCATACAGGCTCTGGCACCCACTCAATATCCAGCACATTCATTTATGCTAAATTTACTCCTGTTTTCAATATTTCCAGCGTGCCCTAACCCTTCTGACCTACAATCTGCTGTAAATCCCTTTTACTGCTCACTGACGTGTGGTTTTACAAACCATGAGGGGGGCACTGGGACGATCCTATAACAGAACCCGGTGTTCAGGCTGCAGCTGAGAGGTCAGAGTTGTGGGCACGTTTTGCAGGCACAGCTTGCAGGAGCGGTTGGCACATGGCTCAATCTCTGACCTTAAAAGCAAAAGGAAACCCAGGTTCCTGCTCCCTCCCCGTTACTCCACACGTGTCATTTTATTTCAAATCCTGCCTTCAGCAGAGAGCTGGAGCAATCTGAATTATTCCTTCCTCAGAACCCACACCTTGGAGATATCTGAAATTCAGAGGGTGCAGAGGTCCAGCTGCTCCCCAAGACCTTTCCCAGAGGAGGGAGAGGCTCCCCCCATTTTCCTACCATGTTTTCTCACTGAAGGCTCAGCTATTTTGCTATAACTGGAGCAAAGCTGAGGCCCCGTGTCCATCAGTCAGGAGATTGCAAAGGTGCCGGTTTTGCGTGGAAATACTCCAAATACCCTGGAGATTTGGGGTGAAATGGGACAATTCAGCTTCTTGTTGGGATCAATGGAGAGGTCCCTGTCAGCTGCCCTGGAATTATTCTGATGACGTTGTTGGGTGGCCCTCATTTCACTGCCTGTTCCTAAGGGATAAATTGGAAGTGCCTGCTAATCTTTCCAAGGAGCCTGGGAGGAGGCTCAGTGGGGACATTTCCAATGCAAATGCCTGAATTTAGGGAGGATGGACCCACCTTTTGTGCCTCAGGAATCACAGAATCACAGAAGATTTGGGTTGGAGGGACTTTAAGTCCATCCAGCCCCAAGGGCAGGGACACCTCCCACTGTCCCAGGCTGCTCCAAGCCTCATCCAGCCTGGTCTTGGACACTTCCAGGGATCCAGGGGCAGCCACAGCTGCTCTGGGCACCCTGTGCCAGGGCCTCATCCCCCTCCCAGGGAGCAATTCCTTCCCAAAATCCCACCCAAACCTACTCTCCATCACTTTGAAGCCATTCCCATGTCCTGTCTCTCTTGCCAGCTGTGAGTGGGATCGATCAGTGCTCTTGGAAAGGCTCCCTGTCCTGTCCTGCCCTCGGACACCGTCCTGGGAGCTGCAGCCAGCGCTGGGTGTGACCACAGCAAACCCATTCCTTGATTTTTGCGGGTCTGAACCTGCAGCTTGACCCAGTCTGTGTTTACTCCATCATTCCCAACCAGCTGAGAGCTTCCTGCAAGAATTGATTTGTTTTCAGTGCAGGGACACGACAAAAAACTATCCCAGGGCAAACCCGTCCGTGAGCAGAAAGAATTCTGTGAGTGAAAAGCACAGCGGTGCTGCTCTGCCCATCAGCCACTTCGTGAGGCTGTTACTTCCCACTTTTCTTGCCTAGTCCCCTCTGAAAATCCAACTTTCCTTTCCTGGCTGCAGCTTTAGAAGGAATTCCACCCCTCTGCAGGGGAAGGAGACCACGCTGCTGTATGGAAATAAAAAGGGAACCCGAATCGGTTGCAAAAATAACGACAACAAAATGGAAACAAAACCAAGAAAACCTCCAAAAATTCAGAGCTTTCCCCTTGGCAACTCTTGTGAAACAGACTCCTGCTCCTGCCTCTGCACAAGGAGAGAACATCGCTCGCTGCACAGGGATGCCATGGGACAGCTGGGATTTAGGAACTCCTCGTACACTCGCTGTAGGCTGCCTTGGCTTGTCCCGCTACTCGCAGGATACTCAGTGAGTGGAAAGCGGGTGTGGCTACACACAGATCTGCTGGGGACTGCAGCCCGCCTCTGGCTGGCTTTCCTTTCCCAATTTCATCCCATTTCCAGCTGCAATCCCCCTGAAGAGGCATCTCACGGAAGCAGAGGAGGTGAAGAGCAGCAGCGCTCTCTGGGTGCCTCCTCTGTGCCCTCTGCTCACGCATGGAATTGCAGCACGTGGAAATAATTCCCCTTTTCTTCACCTACCGGCTCAGGTTTAGGGATTGATGCACTATTTAAAGTTCATTCCATGCTTACAGGGTGGATTTTCCTGTCTCTTCCATCCAGATCAGTGTTGGGATAGAATTCATTCTTGATTCCTGACTCATCCACGAAGGGAAAGGAGAATGAGATCAGCATTCTCGCAGGCAAAGGGGACTGAATTTTCTTAATTTAATTTGTTTTACTGAGTAGACAGAGGATTCAGATTCTTTACTATTCATCCCTTATTTCCAGTGAAAGTATCAGACAGGTGCGAACAAAGAGGTTCCCTCACAGGCAAAACAGAAATTGATGGAAAAAACCAGAAATAATTATTGCAAATACCCCGTTGTGCCTTCTAGATATGGCCACTGTAATAAATAGGAAATATTTTGTTAATGAAAACATTTTGAAGAAAAAAAAAATATTTTAAACCCCATTTTAGGAGGTTTTCCCAGTTCGGATGTGAATGAACTGTCCAGCACTTTGGGAACATCCCACGTGTGCCACAATCAGTGCTCTGGGGATAGGGATGCAGAGGCACAATCCCAGTGTCCACGGCCTCCAGACAATTCCCAAAGAGCTGAAATAGCTGAGAAAAATGACTTAACACAGCAAAAACCAGTCAGGGAGTGAGGGGATGGCAGGTAGGAGAGAAGGAAAACTTCCATTGGTAGCCTTCGAACCTAAAATTACTCCTAAAGCCACTCTCTGCAGGCAAGCAGGGGGAAATTGGACACTTTGGCTAAAGAAATCCAAGAGAAATGTGCTCTAGATGGTGGGGTCAGTTCCCAAGGGGGTTTCTGGGATTTGTGGAGGCACCTGCAGCGGAGGTCAGCAGAGCAGAGGGGTGCAGGGTACGGAGCAGGGGCTGGGAGTTCCAAGAAAAGAGCTTGGAAACAAAGAGGGGAAGCAGAAATCCAGAGCTCTGACAGTGCCTTGGACTGGGGCTGGGAAGTCATCCATAATCCTTTGGAAGACTGGCCTTCCCAAGGAGCCATTGTTTGAGTCCTGGCAGGATTTGTGCCCGTGCTTTCTATGGAAGAGTTCCCCTAATTATTTGAGGTCACGGGGCTGGGATTTAATTCCTGTGAATCCCTCTGGTGCCAAGGGGGAGAAGATCCCACAGCTGGCAGCTTGTGGTCCTCAGCCTCCACATAA
This sequence comes from Corvus brachyrhynchos, assembly GCF_000691975.1. Taxonomy (NCBI): domain Eukaryota; kingdom Metazoa; phylum Chordata; class Aves; order Passeriformes; family Corvidae; genus Corvus; species Corvus brachyrhynchos. The sequence continues at coordinate 2,104,153 of NW_008235987.1, forward strand.
AAACTTGCATTCCTGCAGGGAATTTGGGAAGGTTTTTCTTCCTCAAAGCTTGGGTTCGTACTGAGACAAGTCCCTGAAAGTGGAAACCAAGGCAGCTCCTTGGGAAGGCATTTTTGAGGAATGCTGCCAACCTGTATCTACTGGCCCTGGCTGAGCAGGGGATTCTTTGACAGGCACTGGGAGGGAGTTTTAATTAACTTTTCAAGAAAAGCAGGGGGAAGAATTATTCCTCAACTTCTCAAAGGTCAGAAGGTGCTCAGACATCACAGAATTGGATACAGGGCAAGAGCCTAAAGAGACAGAGACCTGTCAAAGCTCTTGGACAGCACAGCCCCTCAGAGGAGTTATTTTCTGTCTGTTATCAGGTTAAATGGAGCTATCAGAGATGAATCTCCTGTTCAGACACGCTCCAGAGATAAGACAGAGCTGGTGGGAGGTGCTGCTCTTCAGAGGGTCTCTACTGCTTTGGGCCAGAGTGATGAGGGTGATTAAAACAAAGAGTTGTGTGCTTATTTTGTAAAATCCCCCCATGAATGGATGGGATCCCTTTTCACGGAGACTTTGGAAAGTGGGAAAGGTTAATGAGATTAATGAGATTATCCTTTGCCAGCCACAGGTGCAGGGCACCTCCCATCTTCTGTCCTGGAAGAGATAAAAGGATCAAATTTGCAGCAGGAAAAGCTTTTCAACTCCAGTTCTTGTCCTTCTCCGTGCAGAGCCCATCAGCTCACTGAGAGCTCCCCACTGCACTTCACTTGAACCCTTAAACTGCTCAACTCAGCTTTTGTTCAAGCTGGGACCCCCACATCAAACTGGGTTCATATGAAAGAGGTTGTTTCACCTCTGGGAATCTCATTTATTTGCCTCAGAGCCTGCACATCAAGAAATGACCACTTTTACTGGGCACAGAAAATGCCTCACACCAAAATCTGAGCGTGCCTGCAAATATGAAATGCCCCAAAAGTGCCCTTGTTAATTGTGGGTGGGCTCTGCCCAACCAAACAGCCCCTCAGCACCAAAAAACAGCAAAAAATATGTCAAAAGTCAATTTATATAAAAAATAAAAACTCCTTTCATGCTGTTTCAGTGATGAAAAAGGCATCATGAAGCTTTCCAAAATTTTACAATTATTTTAGTCAAGCTTACACTGGATGCAAGGTGGGAATAATAATGAGGCAGTGCTACTAAGTGGGAAGCTTTTAGGAGTGGTTGTGGGAGATGCTGGGAGCTGAATGATGAGCCCACTGGAAGGAAAAATCGAACCCAGCTCCCAAATTCTCACGGAGAACCTGCACGCCTACAGGAAGGAATTTTTAGGAAGCCGAAGATGTGACAAGAGCCTTTCGACAGCTCAAACGCTCTTTCGAGTGCTGAAAATAGAGCATTTCCCCGATCTCCTTCCCCACCCAAGGCAGCCCAGCTGAGGGTGAGAAGGGTTCTCAGCTAAAAGGTGAGGTTTGCTGTGGCTGGAGGTGACACAAAGGTTGCAGGACAAGAATAGAGCGAGATTAGCTGAGCACTAATCCCACAGGTGCCACGGTGGCTTCACCTACAGAGAGCCTTCCATTGCTCCAGGGAAACACTTTAAACCTGGCCTCCCAGTCCTAACTGATCCTCTTCTATCTCCTTTTCTACCTCATATCAGCATCAGGAACTGTTTTATTTGTTCCACTTAAGCTGCCCAAAACAGAGCTGGGGAGGGATCTGGGAGGAGAGCGAGCCCGAGGCTGAGCGTGGAGCTCATGCTCAGATACAGCTGAATCCCAACGCTTGGATGGGGACAAATGGTGCTGGAAACATCCCAAAATGCCAGCAAGAACAGCAATGCCCCGGTTGGCCCATCAGAATATAAATTATTCCCACCTCTGCAGTGCCTCGTGGGTTTATGCTTAATAAATTCAGGCTTCACAGGCAGGCAGAGCCCAGGGAGGGAGAGGAGCTGGGGAAGCACCAAATATTCCAGTAAACTGCAGAGGGGAAGCGCTGCCATTCCCACGGAAAAACAAACGGGAGCTGCGAGCTGCCTGCCCGGTGGGTGGCCAGAGCAGCACTGATCTGTGATCCACAGCCTCCTGGAAAACTGGAATCCACAGGATTTAACTCCACGGCTCTCCAGAGCATGAAACAATCGGGCAGGGTGGAGGCCGCTTTGGAGCAGGCATAAATCTTTCTTCCCTCTGCTTGAATCTCACGCTGATAGCAGCGAGTTTTCTTATCAGCCTCTGATGGCAAGAAACAAGGATCTAGATAAAGTTGTTTATTCCAGGCAGGTATTGGCATGAAGTGAGAAAACACACTGGGAGACCAGATGTTCCCGAGCTGGCCACTGCAGGCGTTTGCTTGGGAGCAGGAAAAACGATTTTTCCTCCTTTTCCCTGGCCTTGCTTGGCCTGTTGTTATTTCCTACGAGCACCTCGGTGTTTTCCTCTCTCAGCTGGAGCAGAGCCAGGGTCCTCCCCTCCAGCTGTTTTCAGAGTGGTTTTTGAGAGCTCTCAACACAAAAGTGATAAATTCTCCTCAGGATGCGAGGAAACGCTCAGCTGAGGATGATGAAGGGAATTTAAGCACGTTCTTGATGATCCCTTTGGCCACACCAAGAACCACCAATCTCACGTAGGATGGTGTTGAGAACTCAGCCGTGAGGTAAATTTATCTCCTGTATATCAGGGAATCACCTGGATTTTGCAATTCCCTGGACACCAGAGCAATGGGAATGGACAATGAAGTTTCTTTGAGAGGGGTTGGCAGCATGGGGTGGAAATTTTTGGTCTCTCCCCAAATTCATCTTTTTCTTGGGACATTCACCGGCAAAGCAGGACAGATTTTGTGGATGACTCTGTTTGTTGGAGGAGGTTGGTTTTTTCCCAGTTAATAATATTTCAGGAGCAAAAACCCAACGTGAAATGTTCTTTGATCTTGATCAAATGTTGACTCTATTAATTAAAAAAAACAAGCAGACGTGCACGGCCTCATCTGTCTGCAAAGCGTTTGTAGTGTCCAAACATAACAGGAGATAATCAAATGTCTACAAAATCTTCTCTTTTAACCTTTGGATGAGGGATTTTTTCCAGCCTGGCTGTACCTGAAGCAATCAGGACTCAGCAGAGAGGATCCTTCCATGGCGAGCAGCACAAAAAAAAAGCATTGGAAAGCCCTTCATTAACCAATCTGAAATGAAAGCATTCAATCTTAATCCTGTCATCAGGGTTCCCTAATTAAGGGAATGGGCAGATTTATGAGGCTGCTATTTTTACCCCGAGTCCGGCACACTCGGTGCCGCGGAAGTGATGTCAGGGCTGGCCAAGCCAACAGGAATTGTGTTTGCAATATCCCAGGAGAACTCCTGTGTTCTCCAGCTCCCACAGCACCTCCCCAGCGTCTTTAGCTTCCAGCAGAAAACCTCAGGCAGGGCTCCAAGGGATTGACACGAGCTCGAGCTGCAGCATTGTTTTCCTTTCGCCTTTCCATGGCTTTTCCTGGTTATTGCCGTGAAGTCCCAATCATCTGCAAGCCCAGAGGAAGGCAGTGGGATAAATTTTCTTCCTGATCAGGCTGGGACAAATTTTAGAGGCTCCTATAACGTCATCAGACATTACCCACGTTTGCAGTGATGACAGAATTTGGGATTAGGAAGGAGAGAATGGGAGTGCTGGGCCACCTGTAAACGGATAAAAGTGAATTTAGATGACAATGGACAGGGGATTTGCAGGAGAGAGCCATCCCTTCTTGGCCCCTTGGCAATGCTGGCACCATTTCTGTGTCTAACACAGCATTTTTTGGAGAAACTTCCTCATTAACAACTTGTTGGGACAACGAGGGATCTTCCATGAACCAGCCTCATCCCATTCCTTCCCTCCTCTGCTTGGAGAAGAGGAGAGGGGAATGGTCCAAATTTCAAATTCGATTCCTCCAGCAAGTGACAATCTTAAATCCAAAAGGCAAAGAATCACCCCAAAAATCAGACAAACTCAAAACCAAAAGAAAGAAACCATTAATCCAGTTTCCAGAGGACAACAATCCAAGCTCCAAGTGCTTTCAGGATTTTGTTCTCACCATGTATTGATGGAAAGCTTTTATCTTTCCCCCTATATTTAGCATTGCAATAAGTGTTCTGCATCCCCACGCTGCCATCAGTGCTCATTTGAAAGCTGAAATAGCTGAATTTATGACAGGTTTTCTCTCTGATGCCACTGTTTTCATGCTCATGAATTATAGATCCAGCTCAAGAGAGAGTGGTGGTGTCAGAGAAAAACTGATCACTTGTCTTTATGAAGAGAAAAAATAAGATAGGAAGAGGCTCTGTGACAATGGACAAATTTATTGACTGGGGGGGGGGAAAGGGTCTTTTGTGGAATCTGTCAGATTTTGCCTTTTTCATTCTGAGGGGAGGAGCAGGGATTTGATTTCTGACAGCAGCCCAAAGAGCAGGATAAACGAATCCCTGTCACAGGCCAGATCCCTGTTCCCTTTTCCAGCAGGGATGACCCCTCACTTCGCTGTAATTTATCAAGACCTCTCCCAAATGAAGCATTTCTTTGTGGATTCTGACCTGGCCTCTCTCCACAGCCAGAATTCTGCATTTTACTTCTGCTGACCAGCATTTCCCTGCTGTACCTCCACTCCTCCTTCCAGGGGACCCTAGTAGCAGGGAATTCCTCTCCTGGAATTCCTTCCCTCCTACCATCAGCTGTGCTGGGAGAAGTGGGCAGATTTTTGCACGTTGAGTCTCACACCATGTTGAGGAAGAATAAAATATTGAAGTTATTTTTGCGGTGAATTTTGGAGAACAAAAATGCTGTCAGTTATCTAAAGGTCATCTTGTGTCTTATTCTCTGCACTTCCACAAGGTGTTTTACTCTCTTCAGAATGAAATCTGTGAATGGCACAGGGGGTTCGTTGTGCTAAATGTGTTTGTACTTCCTTATTTTCTCCTCTCACACAAGGGATTTTGCCAAATTCTCCTTTTTTCCTTCTCCATTTCTTCCAATCCCCCCCTTCCCACATTAACTGACAGCCTTTCATGTCCACACTCTGGCAATTTCTCCTTCATTCCAGGAGGAAGGAATGCACGGGCCAGATAGCCCAACCTAGCTTTGCAAAGACTTTAAGCTGCTTTTCCTCTTGTCAAACCAGCCTAAAATAAATGTATTCCACACCTATAGCCTGAAACATTTTTACAAGGCAAGGCTCTCCTGAAGAAGTATAAATCTCAGTGGAGAGAAGAATGCAAAGCAATAAAGTTGTGTATGCAGCTGAGGGCAGAGGGATGAAGGGCTGGCGGATGAATGATTTTCTAGTTGTTTCCTCACCCAAAAACCATCCTCTTCATCAAAGCCTGAGCAACTTCCAGGAATAGAGTTTATCCCAGTGCCTGCTTCTGGCAGAAGCAGCTTTGCGAGCCTGACCTTCTCCCTAAATCCACTCAGCATGGCCTGGAACATTTTACATTTTTTTCTTGCTGTTTCATTCTGTTCTGTCACTTTTAAGGCAAGAGAATTATCCCCACTGAATGATCAAAAATTGCAAGGAGGAGAGGGGGGAAAAGAGGGAATGAAAGCAGTTGGAGAATTAAAATATTAAAAAATAAGGGCCACCTAATGCTGTAGAATAAATGTTGTGTTGAAACACAAAATCCAGGAGCTTTGTCCAGGAGTTATCACAATAAATGGTGACACCCAGAGAATTTAATTCCTTCCCTCCTACCACCAGGTATGTTGGGAGAAGTGGACAGATTTTTGCACACTGGGTCTCACACCAGATCAAGGAAGAATGAAATATTTAAGTCATTCTTGCTGGTGGAGAAGGTGAGTTGAAGAAGATTTTTGGGGTAAATCTGCAGGTTCCTACAAGTGGAGGGGAGCCCAGCAATGCCATCACTGCTCTCACCCCACGGTTTGTTCTGGAGGGCTCCAGGTGACGGCCCCAGAACAAGCAAACAAACAAACCTCACCCAGAGTTTTCCATCAGACTCCTTCACCCAACACTGCCAAATTTTGGGTTGTACCAGCCTCCACTGTGCCTCTGGAAACAGGAAATAATCGAGGAATGGAGTGAAGTTCATCCTGAACTCCTTTTTTATTTGTGTGCAGCATCCAAGCAGCACCGCATGGAGCAAGACCCGAGATCGCTTCCCCAGGATTGATGGGTTTGGTTATTTCTTTCTCAGCAGTAAATCGTGTGAGGCTGCTCCTGTTTCAGGGGGAAATTGCATTTGTCAAGTCCACCTTTTGTCTCCTGCAGAGCTGGCGGGGACTGATCTTTACAAGGAATGTGCTGGGACTTGTGGAGGCATTTCGGGGGCTGCCGGGTGAGCTCCTGCCAGCAGCTGATGGAGAGTCTGGAGCTGCTGCTATGTCTCTCCAACATACACCCATGCCTCTGATGTGTTACCATGACTTTTATGGACAGTGGCAAATATTGACCGAATCCTGATGCTTAAAATGGAATTTTGTAGTGGTGTAAATGCTCTGAGATTTTGCTGGTTCTTTATAGAGGAAAAGCTGGAAGAGGCAGAAGAATTTGGTGTAGCAAAGCTTTGCAGAACTTGTAAGACCAACGCTGTGGTCCAGGGCTGCCCTGTGGTTGGGAAAGCCACCTCCACCATCACTGAGGTTCCCTCACTGAAATCCTGATGCTTAAAATGGAATTTTGTAGAGGCGTAAATGCTCTGAGATTTTGCTGGTTCTTTATAGAGGAAAAGCTGGAAGAGGCAGAAGAATTTGGTGTAGCAAAGCTTTGCAGAACTTGTAAGACCAACGCTGTGGTCCAGGGCTGCCCTGTGGTTGGGAAAGCCACCTCCACCATCACTGAGGTTCCCTCACTGCCCCAGGGACCTCATCTGGGCCCATGGCACCTCCTGAGCTTGGACCCAGCCCCGTCCACCCTCCGGCCGTGTCCGAGGAGCTGCAGGGCGCTGGTTTGGCAGGAGGAGCCTCCAGGAGACAATGGATGGCTGGAGAACAAATGAAGCGTCACAGAGATTATTGGAGGGGAAGCTGATATTTGAGATGGGCCCAAATTGAGTCAGGATTGTTTCGAATTCTTTCTATGCCTTTACTGCGTTTTCTCCTCCGGTTCTCCAGTACCACCCGTGTTCCTCAGGCTTTTCAAACCGGGATGAGCTTGGCAGCAGCGGTGCTGGAAGTGCTGGAAGCCCGCAACTCCTCAGAATCCCCTCCCAAATCCAGGCATGGTTCCATTGGAAACCAGCCTTTGATTCACCAAAAGCTTGACATGGCCAAGATGAAACAATCTTGGGTTCTGTGGGGAAATAATGACTCCCAAAACTCTTCCAACCAGCCCTAAGCACTGCATCCTCAGCAGCGATGAGCTGCTACCTCTTAATCAGCCCCAAAAAGGGCCTGATTTGATATTTTGCTCTGTTGTGAACAAGTGATGGTGGCCTGAAACAAATGCTTGTGGGTGTCTGAATTAGTCCTTACAGATGTGTGAACTAATTTGTGTTGTCAGTTAATCAGCTTGGAAAACGAAGCTTGGGCATTTCTGGAGAACTGCATCAACAAAGCCAGAAAGAAAATATTTCTGATATTTTTAAGGTCAAAGAATAACAAAATTAAGTAGGGTATTAGAGAACTTTTAGGCTAATTTTGCACATCATCAAAAGAATGGCAAGAGGGAAGAGAGGCAGTGTCCCAAATGTCTCCTGGGAAACAAAATCTTAATTACTCCCTGCCCTTAGAGCTGGACCTCTGAGTAATATCAGTAATTTATTACTGATACCTGCACTACCAGATGTGACTGCCTAAGGTGAGTGAGTGAAAACCAGACAGAGTGGAGGCGATTTTCAGGATTATTTTCAGAAAAGCAAACAGAAATCCGGCTCTGACTCTGACAGGCACTTCCAGGGGTCTGGAGATGACTGCGTGGAAATCTGTCCCCTCTTAAGGAAGCAATAAAATTCCTCTGCTCATGATTAGCCCTTCATTGACATCCCCTGGCTCTCAGCAGACTCTGCTCAGCACTCTTGGTGCACCCAGCACACCTCACTCCCTCATGCCTCCTGAAATTCCTGTTTCCATCAGAGAAGGTGATTTCCCTCCAGTCAGATGTGGCCGGGAGTTGGATTTAATGGATTCAGCCCTCCGCACTCGGAGCTGTCTGCCTTTCAGTAGTTGAAATGCCATGTTTTTGTAGGATAATTGGATCCTTTTCAGGAGGGCAGAGGATCAACATCAATCAGTTTGACTTTCCCACCTCTCTTGAGCTGCTTTGTGCTACGAGCAGGAGCCATGGACTTGTGCTGGATGGAAATTCCTGGGTGGAGATGGGAGCAGAGGCCTCATTAGCAGGAGCTGGGAACAAAGATCCAGGTTGGTGGCAGCGTGACTGTGTTTTATCCATGTGAATTATCCATGAAAAGCTCAGATCACTCCCAGGGTGTGTTTGGAGACAGGAGCAGCAATGTCTTGGTGAGGGGTGGGATTGGGAGGGTTGGAATAGTCCCTGTTATCCACATACAGCATGAGAAATTCCAGCTGGAGCAGAGACATGCTGTTAATGCTTGGATTGATTTATGGGATGGAATTAAAGACCTCCACCCCTTTATCCTTCAAGAGATGCTCTGAACAGGTGAGGAGGTGACTGCTTGAACTGAGGAAGTGTCAGGAAAAGAATAAATGGTGCTAAAATGACGACAGATGTAGTTATGCTGGATATCAGATAACTTCCAGTGACCTGGGCAGGAGGAATCTAAAACTGCCTTCTACTGGAAGCACTGGGAACGCTGGGAGCACAGAGACTGATGGTTTGAAGATACGACTTGATCAGAGTGTGAAATGGTTTATCACAGAATCATGGTATGGTTTGGAAGGGACCTTAAAGCCCATCCAGTTCCACCCCCTGCCATGGGCAGGGACACCTTCCTCTGTCCCAGGCTGCTCCAAGCCCCATCCAACCTGGTCTTGGACACTTCCAGGGATCCAGGGGCAGCCACAGCTGCTCTGGGCACCCTGTGCCAGGGCCTGCCCACCCTCTCCAGGAACAATTCCTTCCCAATATCCCATCCATCCCTGCCCTCTGGAAGTGGGAAGACATTCCCTGTGTCCTGTGACTTCATCCCTTGTAAAAAGTCTCCCTCCATCTTTCCTGTAGCTTCTTCAGGAACTGGAAGGCCACAATTAGGTCACCCTGAAGCTTCTCTTTTCCAGGTTGAACAATCCCAACTCTCCTAGCCTTTCCCCACTCTGATCATCCTGGTGCCTCCTCTGGACTCTCTCCAACATCTCCACATCCTTCCCATGCTGGGACCCCAATGCTGGCTGCAGAGTCCCAGGTGGGGTCTCACAGGGGAACCTGTTCCACCCCATTCTTGTTTCCATGCTCATCAAATAACTGAGATTAACTCCCCAAATCCTCAGCACCCTGCCCGTGCCCTCTCCCTCTGTCTCTCTCTGCTGACTCCTCAGCCCTCGGAGATTTTCTCTGGCACGTGTGGTATGCTATGTTCTGAGGGCACCTCTAATCCCGGCTTTCCCTGGCTCACACTTGGGGCTGCTCTCTGTAATACCCCACTGATGTGGAAGAGAATGAATGCACAGCTCACACAAAAGCCAAGGAAG
>NW_008235987.1:2113980-2127714 GCF_000691975.1 Corvus brachyrhynchos
GTGTGAATCTGCACGAAGTCTTTGCTCTGGGCAGATAATGAAACAGATTTTTGCTGTTCCTTTTTCCTTTCCATCCCTGCTGAAGCCTCTCAAGCCTCACATTTTGACTGATATTTATCATTTCCTGGGTTGGAATTGTGTGGCATCGTCTTTCTTTTTTTGCCCACTTTTGATATATCCTAAGAGCATCAGGCAGGGCTGACATCACCCCTGAATTCTGTGATCCACAGTAGTGATGCTCCCAAAGTTTTATGAACAAAAACCCCACTAAAATGACCAAGTTTCAAATTTATGGACATAACAAAGGCAGAGTTAATGCTGGGTCCAGCCTGACAGAAGATGCCACAACAAGTCAGAAAATAAGACTCTGTCTCTGCCCTCTGTATTGCACATCCCGAAGAGTCCAACTCCCAGCAGTTTTTCCTTTATTTTTTCCAGAACCCGCCGGAGATTTTTTAAATTTATTTTCTTAAAATATTCAAAATAATTAGTCCCTCTTCAGACGCAGGAAGGATAAAGTTTCAACTCCTGCTAGAACCCAGCCAGCAGAGCAGTGCTGAGAACATTTATTCTCAATATTCTGGTCTAGGGGCCGGCTCTTTTTTTTTGGGATCCACAAATCTGCTGTTGCTTTGTGTTTTTGCTGTGGGAACGCACAGGCCGTGAATCAATGGAACTGCAGTGGAACTTTACGAGCTCCTGGGGAGCCTGCAATGCTTTTGTGTCTGTGATCAAACCCCTCTTCTCTGTCAGCAAATGCTAAAATTGCTGGAGACGGTCTCGTGTTCCAACGAAGCTGTGCAGGAAGCAAGTGGAACAACAGTGGGGATGGAATCCCACCTGCACAGAGCTCATCATGGATACACGGACACTGAACCTGCCAAGAACAGTTGTCTTCACAAGGAAGGAAGATCCAAATATTAAGGGATTAAAAAGAAAACATTTTCTGTTCGCATTTGAGTTCCTGTGGGTTTTAGAGCTCAAATTGGGCATTGTTGGGGAATTATGGCTGTTTTTAGGGTGCCTGAACAGTGTAATGAGTACAAAGATCCCAGAACCCCTCACCCAGCAGTGCCCTGGGCTGGTGCAGCTGCAAAGGATGTGACAAAGCAAGGACAGGGACTTGGGGAATTCATTTCTGGCTTTCTCCGTCGTTGTGAAGGGTCTGGTGAGGTGTCACCCTGTTGTCTGTGCGTTTATTTCCTCCTCTCCACCAGCAGGGTTGGACCACTGACCTCACCCTGCCAACGAATTAATTAATTCCTATTAATAATTACTTTGCAATATTCTATCGATGGGCTCTGCAGTGCCCAGTGATGGTGGTGCACTTGTGGCTCCTCTGGTTTGCCTTTTCTCTCCACCACAGGCCAAGAACCAGGGATGCAAAGGAATTTGAGCTCCTAATCAGGGAATCATCGGCAGCCAGGAGCTTGATATTATTTCACTATTATTTCATGACATTCATTAATATTTCAAATAAATTTATATTCCTTCATCTCACCCAGGTTAAAGAAGTCAAACAACACTCTGGCCATGGTCAGGCAGGCATCCAGAGCTTTTTTCCAAGCTTCTCTGACAGGTTTTGGGGCAGCTCTGGAGCATAAAACTGGGCAGAGCATGTCCCACCCCAGAGCCTCATGAATTCCCACATCTGACAGGCAACTCCTCTCTTGCCCACAACAATGGCAATGCTCTGGCACACTTTTACTCATTTTGGAATCTCTTTGATCCACCACTGCCCTTGCAAGGTTTCCTGGGGGCAGATGATTAATTTGGCACCGAGTGGTACCTAAAATTCCCCCTCTGCCCTCTGAAACCCCAAGCAAAGCTCCAGCCCTGCAGGATGCTGAGTGCCCTGGGAGATTTCTGTTTTCTTTCTGTTCCTTCAGCTCCAGTGTTGGAAAAAACATAACATTCCTTAAGATGAGGCCCTCCAAAATGTCTGTCTAAATGTCCATCTAAATTTTATCAAGCTCAGAGTTTATAAATGATGAAACCCTCAGGAAATGTAACGAATTTGGTTAATTTGCAAAATAATTTGACAGCAGAGCTGATGGGAAGTTTTAAAATGTTCCCCAGGTCTTACATTGTTCTCAGTGTCCTGGAGGAATTCTGTGTATAACTGTTCTTAGAAGTGGGAGTTTGACCTTCATCAAGGAAAATTAAAGTCTCACCTCAGCGTGGACGCAAAGTACAGAAATAGTGAACATTTCATGGTTCCCTCTGGCTTTTTAGAGTGTGATTTCTCCTTTCTGTGGGGGAACCCACTCAAACAATTTAAATCTGACCAGTGTCAGTTGTAACCCTTTCCACAATCAGGAGGAATTTCCACTTGCCGGCTACAGGCAGTGATAATCCATCAGGATGGAGGATTTTCCCTCCTGTAGAGGATGGTGAGGTTCTGTCCATCCCATTCTAACCCTGCTCTGGCGGGACACGAGGGCCAGGGCTCTGGTTTTATCTTTTGCTTCTTTGAGGGGACCTCATCCGCCGGCCCTGAGTGAGTCAGGAAATTTATTCCAAATCTGTTCCAGCTTGGCCGCGCTCCAGAGCGAACCAGGGCTGGACTGGCCAGCAGGAACGGGTGGAAATCCACACAGGGACATTCCTCACATTCCGGGACACGTGCTGCTCCCTGGAAAAGAAAAAACCCAACCCAAAACTTTCCACGGCAAACAGGCACTGGAAGAATTTCCCTCCCTGGCTGTCCCAGTGCCACCAGAACTGCTGGAATTGGGAATATTGTGGTGCCAGGCCTGGTGAGCAGCAGGAGAAGTTGGTTTTCTCTCACCTGGCTGGAATATGTGGAATTAAGAGAAAGCAGACAGGTTGTGTTCATCCCCTAAACGGTTCCCTGTTCTACCAGACCAAGGCTCGCCCATCCCGTGCCCTCTTCCAGAGGGATCCCATCCCAGTGCTCAGCGTGGGGGTGTTGGACAGATCCAGGCGCTCCTTGTGATCCATCCACTGTCCCCAGGAATTGTTGGGTCAGGTTCCTGCCAGACCCAATGCCAGCATGGGTTTATTTTAAAAATTAATAAAGGCAGAGCTCTTTATCCACTGCCAGTGAAGGGGAACAACAGCGGGATTGTAACAGAGCAAAATTTGGGTGCTCAGGAGGAGTTTGTGTTTTATTGCTGGGCTTTAATTCCCTCTTCAGCTACTCCAGGGGGTGGCAGAGAAACAGAGATGGAATCTGTTCTAAAGGAGAAGCAGCAGCAGAGACAGGTAGGAGCGAGGGAATTTCCAGTTAGATACAGGGGAAAATTCACCATGAGGAGGTGGAACTCCCATTGATGAAGATATTTAAAATTCAGTCAGCTGAGGCTCTGAGCATCCTGGTCTGGCTTTGAGTTCCCTCTGGTTTTTGCATTCCTTCCAACCAAAATTGTGCTTTTACCTGACAAATACACACCATGATCTGTGACTTTACAAAGCCACAACCTTCCTATATTCAGAATTCATTCCTTAAGTCCAGAGGAACCTTCCAACATGCCACGTGGAGCTTCAAAAAGAGCATTTTATTTTGTATCAGCCTCTGCATCCTGAGTGAATGCACTGCCCACGTTATTATTGATCTCTTCTGTAATTTCAGTCCCTGCTGGCCAGATTTGATTGAACAATTTTGTGGTCACCTGTCACCAGAACATGTCAGCAGTACTTCCCTGGAACTCTCCCTGTAAATTTTATTCATGGAGCAGAGTCCTGTCCCTGTCCCTCGCTCACCTCTGCGTTAACCAGATAACATTTATTAAATTCCACACTTGTTTCATTCTCAGTGTGTACCTGCAGGTGCAGAAAGAGTTGTCAAAACACTTTTTTTTTTTTTTACTTAATCAATGAAAACAGAGAACCAAGGTCACGTTCCCTCATGTGACTACAAATTCATTCATTGTTTTGGAGGGCACGGAAAGGGGTTGTGACAGGAAAAACATTTTTAATCAGCAATTCCTGTAAAAAGTTCCATAGGGGCTGATCTTATCTGTTCTCTGTTGTCCTACATAACCGACCAAATAATTTCTGGCTGAGTTTCATCAGCTTCCCCGAGTCCCCTCTGTCACATTTCACCAAACTTCCAAGGGATGCTGAAGGATTGGGGATGCCTCAACCAAAACTTTGGGTTTAGGGCTGTATATGGAAGTGGGAGTGGATCAGGACGAGATTCTGTGTTGGTTTAGCCAGAGTGGGGCAGGCACAGCAGGAAAAAACCTTGGGAAAGGTGCAGACCCTGCCTGAGCCCACCCAGGTCTCGAGGCACTGCCCACAGCTGTCCTTTGGTTCAAACCAAAGAGTGAGCCAACACGGAAATGAATATTCCATTTTAAATGGAAATTGGGCTGCTGGAGGGATCAATAAACAAGTGCAGAGCTCCCCAAGCTCAGGCCCCACTGAAAGCTCAGCCCCAGGGATGTTTTGGTGCCAGGAGGACCCTTTCCCCCAGACCCCTTCCGTGGGTGGCTTCCAGCAGTTTCCTGACCTGTCAGAAGAGATGAAATTCCTCATGTTTGGGCATAAAAGCCAAAATAAACCCCATTTTAACTCAATCCCAGTCCCATGCCCTGCTTGCAGCTTTTCCTGTACTTCCCTGTGTGAAAGGAGCTTCTGCTCCACAGATGAAGAATGGAGACATGAAGGGCTGGGCTTCCAGAACTTCTCAGCATGCTCTGAAGGCACACAAGGGACAGCTCTCAGATAGGCAGCCAGCTTTCTTCTTCTTCTTCCTCTTCTTTAGTTCTCCTCCTGGTTTTTGGATGCTGAGCCCTCAGCAGTTGCATCTTTCAGATGCTTAAATGGGCCTTGAACTTTTATTTTAAGCAAAATAAAAGTGGCTGTTCCATGCCTTGCCCGAGCTCACCCGGGGTGTCTGTGGCAGAGCCAGCAGTCGAGCCCAGATCTCCAAAATCTCAGGCCAGGCTTAACCACAAGACCATTCTTCCTCTCACAAAGATGAGCCCCATCCCATAGGAAAAATATTCTAACAGGATCTGAGAAAAAAAAAAATCCTATAAAAATACTTAAACCTGAACAAATATGTAATAATTGCTATTCAGGATCCATGCAGGGGCTAATGAAAGCCATACTCTGTAACCTTAATTTAAAACAAGCCCAATATTATTTTTAGGGTTTGGATGGGGATTTATTGCTTCTATCAGCAGCGTGTTTGGCACCCAGTGCCACACAAAACTCTGCTGTTTCATCAAAGCCCTGGCAAAAAAGCTCTGATTTCTGGACAGCTGCTTCATTTCCCTTACAGGGGCTTGGATTAAAAATCACCTCTGGTGCTCCTGCTCGTGTTACTGTCCCCTTGGAAAACAGGGGGGCTGTGTCACTGAGAACAGGATCGAGTCCTTGCTGATCTGAGTTCCCAGCCACAGTTTGGGATTAAGCTTTAATTCCGGAGATAGGAGTTATGCAATGAAGGAGAATATGAGTCCCCAGGGCTGTGCCCGCTGACCTTCCAGCCCAGGGATGCGGCGCT
The DNA here is from genome assembly GCF_000691975.1 of Corvus brachyrhynchos. NCBI lineage: Eukaryota > Metazoa > Chordata > Aves > Passeriformes > Corvidae > Corvus > Corvus brachyrhynchos. The sequence continues at coordinate 2,119,460 of NW_008235987.1, forward strand.
GCTCTCACAAACCCAACCTGAGCAAACTCTCCCCTCTCCTCAGGGATCATTTCATTCTGCCTTCCGGTTTCTGGCTCGAGGTGTGTGGTGTGCAGGAGTTTGCAGGAGCTGAGTCAAGTTGTGGGTGTTGTTTTCACACGTGAGACAGTAAATGAGGTTCTCTCCAGAGGAATTGAAAATAAAGGCACGTGGCAACACAGCTCATCCGATTTCTTTTCCCCCCCTTTTTTATATTGTTTCTGCTTCTCTAATTCCAGGATCTGTGAGAGGAATTAACCACAATAATACCGTTTTTTTACAAGATTTTAACTTAGTTCTGGTCGGGGACAAGAAACTCAAATATTTCTGGTAAACGAGAACAATGTGGCCTCTGTGAACTGAACTCAAAGGCTGAGCCCTGAAGCACTGCAGAGCATCTTTTTGTCCTTGCATCCTAAAACCACTTTCTTTACAGAAAAGGGTTAAAAGCTGCAAAAGAAAACAATGAAGACATCAAAATAGCTCAGGCCAAGTGCAAAGCCACACACTGCTGGTGTTTCTTCCCCGTGTCTTGGCACCTGCCAGCCCAGTGTGCCCTTTTCCATTACCCAGCAATAACAAACACCCTGAGTCGCTGCCTTGGCCCCGAGCCTTGGAGCAGATGTGGGGGGAGGTTTTGTACCAATAGTGAGTAAACAGCCATGGCAAAGGCCAGACTGGGCAGGGGGGGAGTGGGAACCTGGGTTTGTCCTGTCGCTGTCAGACAGCCCTGAAACAGCAATTCCTCTTCAGCTTGGATTCTTTGTGGGACTGTGAGCGCCAGTCACCTGAACTCTGTTACCTGGCAATGGTCAGTGCTCAGCTTCCTCTATCTCCCCTCTTCGAGAGCCCTTCAGCCCCTTGCAGACTCAAGGATCCAGTCCGGGACAGAAATTCACAATAGAAATTGAGAATTCAAGAATTTCTGGGATAAAAAAACCCCTTTTGCTGCTCAATTAATGCAATGTATAAACGCATCCTGCTTTCTCAGGAGCGTTTTCCTGCCCATTCGCTGCTGTTCTGTGACCCTGACAGAGCCTTGGAGAGTAAAAAAGCTCTGATAAAATACCTGTGACTCCGACCTGCTTGTGTTGGGGTCAGTATTGTTGACCCTCAGCCCACACAGTGCCAGGGGTGAGCAGAGCCTGACCCCAGATCCCAAACCAGCTCTTGGGCAGAGGATCAAAGTTCCACACGCGCTTTCAGGGCACTCTGAAAACAAATTGACACCAGTACATCCACCTGAAATTGGGCACGCAGTGAAATTTGTGCTTTGCCTCTGAGAATTAGTCAGAGGAAGGAGAAATAAGCCCTAGAAAAGCAGAAGCTGCTGCCTGTCACTACCTCTTTATCTTGTTATGATATTCGTGTCCAGCCGTGCTTCTCTCTGCAAACCAGTGGGGCTGGGAGCATCCATCATCCTATCAGTTCACTTGGATTAATTATGCTCAATCAAAATGTTTCAAAAGGGGACAGAAATGTCTGCAGCAGTTAATCCTGACCATTGGGGTTGTCAGGACATTGGCATTTTACTCTTCAGTTCAATTACAAGACAAATCTGCTAATGGGACATAATCTTCCCGAGTAAACAAGGAAGCAGGGCACTGATATTCCGGCAATTGATTTATGCAGGGTAAATGGTGCAGAGCAAAAGCTTCAGGAAGCCACATGAATGAGAGCAGCCCTGAGCTTGTCTGCTGCTGCTTTCCCTTCCCTTCTTCCGCAGGAAAAAAAAGAAAAAATCGTTACATGAAGCCTGTTTTTAATTGTTCTGCACCCAGGAGTCAGTGCTTGGCCAGAGGGACACTCCACACCCAGTGGGGTCATCTCCCCTCCCTCCTCTCCTTCTCCCTTCTCCCAGCCATGGGGAAGCAGCATAAGAGAGGGAACGAGTCAAACATAGAAGCCTTTGCTGCAAAGGGTGAGATTCCAGAGTTTCAAGTCCCTGCTCTGCACAGGGAGAAGCTGGAGAGACCTGGGGCAGCTCAGCAGTGCCTGTCAGTGAGGGAACAGGGGCTGGGGGTGCTGATGGGAGACCCCCATGGGGCTGGGGATGCTGAGGAGAGGCCCCAGTGGGCTGAGGGTGCTGACAAGAAACCCCCACAGGACTCAGGGTTCTGATGAGAGTCCCCGAATGGGGCTGGGGATGCTCATGAGAGACCACCATTGGACTGGGAATCCTCATGAGGGTCTCCCATGGGGCTCAGGATGACGATGAGAGACCCCAACCAGGCTCGGGATGATGACAAAAAACCCCAGTGAGGTTGGGGATGCTGATGAGAGACCCCAACAGGGCTGGGGATGCTGACAAGAGTCTCTCATGAGGCTGGGAGTGCTGATAAGAGACCCCCACGGGACTGGGAGTGCTGATAAGAGACCCCCACGTCCCTCCATCAGTCCTGCTCCCCCAGCCCAGCTCTGCACAAGGCACCAGCGGGATCACCAGCAGCAAGTGCTCTGCGGGGCAGAGAGCTGTGAGCCCTGAGCCTTTCTGTGACTAAACTGACCTTTAAAGGTTTCATTAAAGGGACTCCAAGTGATGCAATCGCCTTCCCACACGAACTGCGATTTCCTGGGTGAGCTGATGGAAGCCTTGCTGGGTAATTTCTGCACACTCATCACACCCTCATCACACACATCACACACATCACACCTTTATCGCACACACATCACACACATCACACACATCACATGCTCATCACACTCATCACACACTCATCACACATATCACACACACATCACACACGCACATCACACTCATCACACCCTCATCACATACATCACACATATATCACACACTCATCACACACATCACATTCACCACACACCTCATGCATATCACACACCACACACACATATCACACACATCACACCCTCATCACGCCCTCATCACACACACACATCACACACATCACACACCACACACATCACACACATCACACATCACACGCTCATCACACACATCACACACACTCATCACACATATCACACACACATCACACACACACCACACACACACATCACACTCATCACACACATCACACACCACACAACCTCAGCACATCCCCTGCAGCTCTGGCATCCCGTTTTGAGAAGGGAGGCAAGAGGATTCAATGTGGATCCTTTGGGATTTCTGCCCAGGGAGGTTATTTACAGCCTCGTAACCTGCCTGCTCACCAACACCCTCCAGCAGCCACCTGGACATGGTGTTTTCATTAAGCATTTACAGCAAAGCAACTGCAATTAAAGATTCATCAATCCTCTTGCATTACAGCACCACCCAGAGCAGGCATTCACCGTGGGTCAACTTTCCTTTCTCTTTTCTTGTTTTCTGAGGACAATGACGAGCTGGAGTCAGCTATCAGTGGGAAGTGTACACGCTGCTTGTCCGTGGGCTTGTCCAAGTGATTTTGGTGTTGATGGAGGCATTTTGTTTGGGACATGGTGTTTGTTGAAGGAGGAAGGGCCTGAAAATTAGACTGTAAACTTCAAGTTGGTTTGGGGAGACCTCCCAGACTTGTTTTCACCCTGACTCAGTTCTTTCAGAGAGAAATGCACTTCAGGCAGCTCAGCTGAGAGAAATGTTTGTTGGTGAAGAAGATGAACCCTGGTTTTCCAAAATACCTCCTTCCCAAAATGCTGCACCCATCCAGAAGGAGAAGGCCCCACAGTGATGGTGGAATGTCTCCAAATGCTCATCTGAAGGAATTTCAGGGGTTGTTTTGTTCTGGAGGGACATCACACCTCAGCCCAGCAATTGTCGGACTCGTTCATCGACTTCGGTCTCCAATCAGGAAATTTGGAAAGGGCGCTGAAAGCAAGGAATGAGTTTGGAGATCTGAAATTATTCGGTGAAATGATGGCATTGGAATTATCAGAAAGAACTTGTAGTCATGGTTGGGAACATCCAGATTTTACAGAGCATTTGGAAATGAAGCCTTGCTCAAAGTCCCCGTGGGATTGGGTTTTTCCCAAGACTTTACAAGGACTTTAAGGAAAACAGAATTTGCCGTTTCTGCCACAAAGTGGTCCAAGCCACACGGGCTCAGCCCAGCTTGGACTCTGCTCTTAGGGAAGGAGGAGAGAGAGACTGACCCCTCTGTTTGCTACGACCTCGCCAACTGCTACACTGCAAATCCTTAAAATCACACCTGGAAATTCCCATTTACTCATCCACGGAGGGAACAGACTTCAAACCATTTCAGCACTTCAGAGAAGTCAGTATTTCAGCATAAGCATGTTTTGGCTCAGAGAAAAGTCCTGATCCATCCACAGATGTATTTTTCCCTAATTTTCCAGCCCTGGAGTATTTTTTCCCCTCTCTGGAAGCCGTGAGCATGCTCAGGGCTGTGCAGCACACCCACAAATGCTCGTCGATTGTTTCCGGAGCGGTGACAGAAATGTGTGGGTCACAGATGAGCTTTGATATTCTTGATGAATTTCTGCACAGCTGGCAAAAAGTTCTGCCTCTCCAAGGGGTTGGGGAGAGGGGGTTTTGCCAGAGCAGGAGGGCAGTGGGAGCTGGCACAAGGTTTGGGATTGGGATATCAAATATCAGATTTGGGACATTGGTTTGGTGAGATAATGCTCCTGTGAATCTCATGTAAAAAACTGCCCCATCCCCATGCATATGAAATCCTCTGTGCACAAAACCCCCTCATCCTTCTCTCCACACTTGGATTTTCCAGGGATTCAGGGTTGAGGGGGGTGAGTTGCTCAGACCCAGCTCTGTAACCCCCTCCCCAGGCTTCAGGATTCAGGGCAAGGCTCCTCAACCTTTACCCTCCCAGATGGAGGTTGGGTTTGGATCATCCAGGGACATTCTTTGGTCACTCGAGAGCTAAAAAGCCTCTTCAGAGGGTGATTTATCCCCCCAAACTGAACGAAACATCCCTTTCTCTCCTAAATCCCTCCAGAAAGCAGCTGGAACCACCTTGGACACAACATCCAGCTCTTGGATGTTTAATATTTAATCAAACCTTCACATATATCCTCAAAAGGAGGCCACATGTAGGGCCTCAGCTCTCACAGAAACATATTTATAACCCAGGAATTATGACGATTTTCTTTTTTTTCCTTTCCCTGTTTTCATGGGAGCTGTTAGTCCCATTAAATCGAAGTATTCACCCACCAAAGCTCAGCCCAAGCGTTTCCCTGCTGTTTGTGCCCAGGCTGGCTCTCCCTGGGGAGCAGCGATAACGTTTTGACTTGTGACAGATGCTTCCATCACAAGGATATTTTCCAGGCTGACTTTTCCCCAGCCACCTCATAAAAATAATTTTTTTCATTTGAAACGAGTTGTTTGAACTGGTGGGGGCTGCTGGAGGCGGCCGGGGCATCCTTTAAAATACGTCTTGTGATTAAAAATGAAAAATAGAATTCCAAAGTAATTAACATGCGTGTTACTGGATGTACGCTGATGATTACATTATAGAACTGGTTATCAAAGGATTAGAGATAAGAGGTTTAATATTCTCCAGCTGATCCTGGAGCAAATTAATCTGCTCTGACCTTTACTGTTCTTTGTTATGTCACCAGAGTATCATTTGAGCTACATCATCCCTCGCCCCTCTCAGGAGAGCTAAAAAAGGAAGGAATTTCAAAAATTTGTCTTTTAGGGGAAAGATTATCAGAGCAAAGCTTTGCTGGTTCATCGTAAGTGGTCAGCTGAGAGATGTAGATCTGAATGGCAAACCTTGGAATCTCTCCACAGATCGGTGTAAGAACAAAAAAAATGTGAAGGAATCCATTCCCTGCACAAGGGTTCGGTTCAGTACCAGATAAAATGGGAGCTGTGGGAGCCATGGATTGTATGAAGTGTCCTGTCCCTACAAACAAAGCAAATTCTGAGGCCAATCCTTTGAATCCATCAGGTTTAATCCCCGAATGTCCAGATGAAAGCCCCCCAGTGAAGAATTCCTGTGTCCCAGTGCAATCTCCCAGCCATGAGGTCATTCCCACCGAGTGGATTAAAGCCACGCTCCCTCAATCCCACGGATTCCAGCTCCACAGATAAGGAGAGCTGCACCATGAGAGACCTCTGAGCTCTATCTGACTCAGCAGAGAACAAAAGGCTGAGCCAATTAAACCACCGACAGCTGCTTTTCCCATCCTTTTCTCGTGTCCATGTAAAGGAATTTCCACAGCTCTCCACTGCTGCCAGAAGTGCACAGTGGTCACAGAACAGGGCTGGAAGGATGGATTTTGCTGCTGGAAGTCTTAAAAGGCACCTGTGCTGACAGTCAAACATGGGATCAAACACACCCTGACAAGGACAGGCACTCCAGGGATCTGTAAAACCAGGGAACATCCAGGAAACTCTCATGGAAACGGGGCCTGAGCCAGCTCTGAGAAGTGCAAACACCTCCTGGACAAGTCACAGGTGCACAAACCCCAACCACATCCAAGGAGATGCAGGAGGGGGGAATTTCCTGCTTCGCTCCCTCCATGGGATGCTGCATTTCCTTCTGTTCCTTTCTGGGCACTCCATCTCCTGATTAGGAAATTTTTGGGTAGAAAAGCTGGTTTTTCAAGAGGTTTTTGCACCTTCAGTCACTCAATTTAGGAGCAGTGCCATTCCACCCCTCCCTGGAGAAGGGAGGTCTTCAAAGAAAAATCTTTATCCATCTGATGCCATTCTCACATTCCCATCTGGATTTTCCACCAGAGCAGCTCCCACTTTTCCCTGCACCTCATTCCAGTGCTCCTCTGATTCAGTTTTCCTCCTTGCTCTGGATTTGGAATCATTAGGTAAAAGGACACAGCCTTTCCCTCTCAGAACAAATTGCTCCTCTGAATTTCTCATTCCTGAGGATGGTAATACTCATGTTTCCTAGGAAACTTCGAGCACTGCTTACTGCAAACATCATCTTGGCATATTTGGGGAATTAAGGCTTCTCTTCCATCACAGGAAAAAATAATAATGACATTTATCAAATCTTCGGCTCTGGAGCATCTTCCCAGAAAGGGAATTAGACCCTCATTGTTCCTTTGGATCTGCTGAGCCCCTTGACTGGAAATTATTGCAGATATTTCAATTTGAAATCATTGCAGATATTGTAATTCAAAATTATTCCCTACTGCAAAAAGCACCTTCCTGGTGGCACTGAGGAGTTGTGTCACCCCCAAGACTCAGGAGGAATTTTTTGCTCCAGTAGGGAAGGCAAAATGCTGGTGTGATCCATATCCTGATGAATATTCTTCCAAGGAAATTCCAGGCAATTTCTACCTGGAATTCAGGGCAATGCTCCTCAACCTTTACCTTCCCAACTAAAGGTTGAATTTGGGTCTAAGCTGATCATCCAGGGACATTCTTTGGTCACTCGAGATCTAAAAAGCCTCTTCAGAGGGTGATTTATGCCCCCAAACTGAACGAAACATCCCTTTCTCTCCTAAATCCCTCCAGACAGAGGCTGGATCCACCTTGGACAAAACATCCAGCTGATGTTTAATATTTCATAAAACCTTCATGGATGTCCTCAAAAGGAGGCCACGTGTAGGGCCTCAGCTCTCACAGACACGTGTTTATAACCCACAAATTCTGTTAATGTTCCCTTTTTTCCTTTCCCTGTTTACATGGGAGTTGTCATTCCCTTTAAATCGAAGCATTTGCATTTCAAAACAGAGAATTCCCAGCATTTATTCCAGCAGGGCATGGGCACATGGAATCAGGTGTGCAGAACTCCAAAGGGGAAGGCTGTGCTATGTGAAAATCACAGGATCTGGGAACACAAACCCAGTGGAGGATCCTCCACTGGTGCAAAAATGTAGAAAAAATGAGGATTTTCTGCAGATTCCACTCTTGATTTGTCCAAAAGGAGTTGGTTCCCAAATCCACCATGTTCCCATTCCCAAGTTCCACCATGTTCCCGTTCCTCTTTGTGGGTAAAACTCCCCAGGCTGTCCTGAGGATTCAGGGAGATCCAGGATGTGGGAGAACCCTGGGCTCTTTGCTGGATAACGAAATCCTGGGAACTCTTAAGCTACAAAATGAGAGCCAAAATGGAGTTTTCCACATTTTCTGCGCCAATTTCCAATTTATTTCATCAATCAATGGGTCTTTCCCCAGAATATTGCTGGAATTTCTGGAAGTGGCGATGCTTTGCACACGTCCCACTCTTTGTGGGAGTAGAACCAGGGCTACACAAAAACTTTAGTGGTGGAAAAAAATCTCTTTTAATAATTTTTGTCCAAAGAAGAGAAAGAAAATTTGCTTTTTCTGGCATTATCCTGCTCCT
>NW_008235987.1:2127731-2131468 GCF_000691975.1 Corvus brachyrhynchos
CCAGTCTCGGCAGGACACTGGTCCCCAGCGTTCCCAGTGCCAGGCTCCAACTGGGAGCTGGGCTTTGCTCCTTTGGGTGCTGCCCACGCTCAGCAGAGTTAATTAAGAATAACAGAACTTCCTGCAAACAATGGGGCCCCTGTTCCTTCAGATCTCTGGATAAATACTTTATTCCTGAAACCAGAGCTCCCAAACTGATTTGCGTTACAGGAGTAACTTTCCCTAATAATTAATTGATGGGTTACTTAGTTAATTACTCGCTGACGTGATCACTCAGGTGTTTTATGGCATCGTGGGGTTGATAATGATCTCATTGAGTGTTTGGAGCTGCTGGAATTCCTGCTCCAAACATGGAATGTTCATTTATTTTGATGGGAACAGAGGGAAGGAATTGTCCCCCCTCGGTTTGATCCTTCTTTTAGTCAGGAATTTTTAATTTTTAAATTAAATTTTTAATTAAATTTTTAAATTTTTAATTTTTTGGAGATGATTCCCAAAAAAAAAAGAGAATATTGTGTAAATTAGGTGAGTTTTGCAGGTTTTCCAGCGTTTCCTTCCTTGCCTGTGGCTCCATCAGCATGGCTCCTCCTCCTCCTCCTCCAAGGAAATTTAAGGTCTGAAAATTCTGTGAATGAATGAATTGATGGCTGAAAGTTTTCATGGATAACTGTGCTCCGTCTATGTGTTTGTTTATGCTGTCTATATAAAAATGAGTTCATTACAGCACCGCATTAATTCCAGTTCTGGTGCAACCTTTGTTAGAATAATCACAGGTATTAAGGCATTTCCTCCTAAAAATGATCTGGGTTTATTTTGCTTCTCGCTAATATTTCCATAGAAAAATCTCATCATAATAAACATTTAGTTCCTTAAAGTTTCACTTTGGATTTTGAAGAGGTTTCATTCCCTCTCACCAGCTCGGTTTTTGATGATTTATTGCAGAGTAGCAGCAGAACCTGCCCATCTTCAAGCAAAAATTTACAAAAATCATGGTTTGAGTTGAGTGTTCAATCTTCTTAACCAAATGAAGGGGTTTTTGTCACGAATATCAACTTCAGCATTTCTAAAAATTGATTCACAGACCCGAATTTAAATGGCCATCCTTAAAAATGATATTTTTTAAAATTTCCATTAAATCAGGAATACGCTCAGCTCCCTTTCAATCCACAGGAGCCCAACTAAAGGGTGGCTTTTCTCCAGAGCTCCTTTTGCCCTCTGAGCTCCAATTAAAGGTTATCTTGGTTTTTTGCCATGTCTGGCTCACAATTAAACCCAATAATGAATAAATCCTGCAAAATTCATTTTCCAGAGTCTGATCTCACAGCGAATTTTTAAGGAATTAGAAGAAAATCTAGGAATCTTCAGGAATTGGAGTGTCGAGTTTTTCAGGGCTTCCCTCTAGGTTTTAACAGAACATTTCCCTTTCACCTTTAAATAATCTCCACCCAGGATCACAACGCAGGAGGACATGGAAAAAGCAGCTGCTGGAAAAGCAAGGAAGGCAGGTTTGTTTCATGGTTGAGCAGCTCTCATTTTCATCCCTAAAATGAAATATAAACTTCTTGTATCTCTTTTCTTCCCTGCATTAAGTGCCCTGCATTCACCTGGGGCCACTCAATACCTTTGGTTTCATCTTTCCAACACAAAAGTCCTTTTTTTCCCCCCCCTCTTTTCTCCTCCTTCTCCTCCTATTCAACTCCAGCAGCGTTCAGGAGAGTGGAAAAATTAATTGATTTTCCCTAATGATGTCTCAGTGAGCAGATCAGGTGAACTGTGGGCAGCAGCTGCACTTTAATTTGGGAGTGTGCAATTGAAAATTAGGCACTCATTGGGTTACTGCACCTGAGCTGCGGGTTGGCCCCCTGCCTGAGGGGGTTTAGAAAGATAAAACTCATTTAAAATTCCAGAGAAATTCTAATATCCATGTGGATGGGAAGGAAAGGAGGATGGAGATCATCCTGATTTGTTTGGAAAATAATATGGAAGTTAGGACTTCAGGAAGTGCAGAAAAGTTGAGTTTAGAGGTAATTAAATGTCATTTTTGCACTTGGTGGAGTTAAACCCAACCTCAGTGTTCTGCAATTGTCTCAAGTACCAGAAAGTGAAAGAGAAACACGGAGGAAAAAGCATAAATCTTAAATTACTGCAGAGTAATTAATAATCCAAAGTGCCAGGAAAGTACCAAATATTAAGACTAAGAGCATTTGGAATCACATTTTTAATTTAAAAACACAGTTTCAATGCAACGAGAACCTTAATTTGATTTTCACCTTAAAGCTTAAAGTTTTATTAAATATTAAAGCTGACAGTGTGTGTGAATATTATTGTTTGGGTTTGGTTTGTTTTGTTTCTTCTAATACTCCACATTAAACTTGAGTCATTTCACTTCCAGGATCTGCTCAGATCCGCTTAGGAAACAACAAAAAACACATTTTAGGTGTTCCTAAAATAGAAAAGTGGAACCAGCGTTCGGGCCATTGGATTTTTCCATTTGAAATCATCGATATTTTGCAATCTGGATGAAGCTGGGGATGTTTGTACTCCGAAATGTCAGCCAGCACCTTCCAGTTTCACATACTTGTCATCATTTTACAGGCTTCAGGTTCACATTACAAACTGGCAGCGACGCTTTTCAGGTCATCTAAATATTCCCTTTATTTTCCCCTCTCTCTCATTTACCTGAATTTGTAAATTTCAAAGGAAATCCAGAGGGAAGTTGGAATTTCAGGGAAATCTCTTGCCTTGGTGTTGCAGCTGGGCTTCTAAACCAGGTACAGCTCTGAGGCACTGAGGAACAAAAAAGGCACCTAAAAAGCACAAATATGATCTGAAAATCATGGAATGGTTTGGGGTGGAAGGGACCTTAAAGGCCATCCTTAAATCCATGGACAGGGACACCTTCCACTATCCCAGGGTGCTCCAACCTGGCCTTGGACATTCCCAGGGATGCGACAGTCACGGATTCCCTGGGAATCTGTTCCAGTGCCCCACCAGCCTCATGGATTCACCTGGATGAAAGGAAACAGAGGTGGAGTTGTTTTCTAAACTCTGGAGTGAAGAGCAGCCAAGAAATCAGTTGGGAAAAGGTGGGAGAAAAACCTGCACGTGGCTCTTATATGACCCTGTATCCAAAGAAAAATCTCTTCTCCAAGAGCTGGAACTTGCCCTCAAAGTCAAGGTTTTCTCTGTATTTTGAAAATGCATTTTATGGATGTCAGAGGCAATCCTGTGCTCCATCACAATTCCAGCATCTCCCCGTGCAGGAGGAGCTTCCACTTGGCTTCTCCTGACACCTGTGAAGTCCAAATGCACAAAAAAACTGCACCCAGACCCTCAAAACATTCCAAAAGGTTTTCTCTTCTGGAAAACACGGCCATGCGTTGGATTCCTGCGTGAAAGCACTTAAAATCAAACAGCACCACAACCTAGAGCCCTACAAACCACTAATTCCATTTATTCCCTGTTCCTGGAGCCCATTTGGGAGGGCTGGAGTGAGAAAAAGAGGGAAAATTCACCGCGTTCTGAGTGCCCATGAGAGCAGGGAGGGAAAGGCTGATGCAGGTCACCTCTCCTGTCCTCTGGCAGAGCAAATCCATTCTCCTTTCCATATTTATTGCCTGAGCCAATATAAAAGCTTTCCCTGTCCAAATCCCGAAGCTTTTTGCTGCTCTGTGCTCCGAAAGTGAGAGCATTTCTCACTTGTGCTGTTGTGCCGCCCTGGATTAGTGGGAGGAGGG
>NW_008235987.1:2131577-2136351 GCF_000691975.1 Corvus brachyrhynchos
CAGGGCTCCATCCACGAGCCAGGGGCAGGAAGAAGCAGCTTTTGTGAGCAGAGCCTTGGGCTGGGCCAGCTCAGCCATGCAGCTGTGCTGGGCTGGCCCTGCTAAGGAGGGGAAATCAGCAACTTTGTTGGAATTCCTGCCTTTATCAGACTGGCACAGGGGAAGGGCTCGCTCCTTGCCACGTTAATTGCTTTGAGTTTGGCTTTTGGAGGAATCTTTGGGTTCAGCTGTGAGGTGGCATTTCCATAATGCCAATTCTTCCCCAGGATCAGTGATCTCAGACAGAACTGTAAAATCTTCATTCCTGTACTTCCCTTTGTGGCCTGAGTTTTCAGGGCAAGGAGTCAGGAGTTGCCCCTGAAAACTCAGCCAGATGTGGCTCATTCCAGGTGAGCTCAGGGAGGAATTATCCCAGCAGGAGCGAGAGAAAGGAGCCACAAGATCCCCCTCTGTCCTCATCCCTGAGCAGCAATTCCCAGCTCATCCCTCACTCTGCCTGCCCAGGGAATATTCAGCCTTTGAGCAGAAGGAAAGAACTCCACACAAGGAATGTTTTCAAAGGATTTTACAGCCAGGGATTCAGGATTAAACACAGAGTTTTCCTGCCTTTCCCAAGTTCATCCAGTGCCAGACACAATTCCAAGAGAGACAGGAACATCGGGAAGGGTTTTTACTTCAGAGGGACAACCAGAGCAGTGTGAGTTAGACTAAGACTAATCAGACTAAACCAGTGATTTCTGTACAAGGATTTGGAGTCTCTCTGAGGTAAAAACCCCATTTCCATACATCAGAGAAGGAGGAGTAGGAACCTTCATCCTCATAAAAATGGGATCAGGAAGATGCAGCCTTATCCAGGGGTGACCGAGGTCAGAGTGTGTTACACCTTCAATTATTTTTAGGTTTCAAGAGAACCAGTTGCCACCTCCTGTACATAATGAAAAGTCAGCTTAGGTATTAAAATCAATATAAAATAAGCTATAAACTAGGTTTTATTTTACAGAGACTCTTTTTGTGATGCCAGGAGTCTGATGTAAGAGGAAACGTGATTCAAATGGTGTCACCAAGGCAGTCGGTGCCATCCCAAGGGATCCAGGTGTGTTTGTATCGCTCCTCTCAGGCTGCAGATCCTCCCTGTAAGGACTAAAACACAAATATTCCCAGAGAGGGAGAGGTGTGAGGCTCAGCATGGCTGAGCAAACACTTTGCTGAGGGCCAGGAAGCACCCAGGAAAGGGGTGTATGAAGGGAAAAGATACTGGGGGAAAACCACTCACAAAAGTGGTTGAAATCCCACAAAAACATGGATCTTTGCCTTTGGGAATTATTTGGGAAGATTTGATTCTTCCTCACACTACAAATATTACTCAAATTAATGAGGGAAGGTGACGGGATTGCAGGGTAAACTCTTGGTAATGCCCAATTATTGCGAGAAGATTGGTGAGTGGGGCAGGAAAAATGTCCTGGACGTGGAGCATCCCCGTGTTCCCACTTTTTCTGTGGAAAGGGAGTCTCTGTGCTTTCCTCTTGTTACAGCTTAGAAGGGCCCCTTTGCTCCAGCTGCCTGAATTTTGGAGAGCAACTTTCCAACTCTGAACTTTCTGCCTTGTGATTCCTGCAAACCCTTCCCGGCCATTCCAGCTGGGCTGTGCTGCTCCTGCTCGGGCTGGGACAGCTCCAGAGGAGTTTGCAGCCACAGAGCAGAGTTTGGTGAATCCACCACTGCCAGGATCGACAGGACAGCCAATAAACACAAAATCCAGCACTGAGCTCCAGAGCAGGGCCTGGCTGCTCACCCTTGTGCCTCTGAACTGCTTTTGGAAGCCCTGCCCTGCCCAGGGCAGGAGAAATTATCCTAATTAGCCACTTTGAAAGAGTTCCCATCGAGCTGCTGGATCCTGATCCTTTCCTAGGTCACTGCAAAACAATTTCACATCTAGTTCACATTGCACAAAGGCTCATGAGCTCATAGAAACTCTGACACAGCTTCGTGTTCTCCCCAGTCTGGGTCACATTTGGGACTGGCTAAAAGGCAGGTGATGAACCTCCTGTTATTTTTAAAGTCACCCTTGTAGGTATTTTATTCTCCTTCATCCCAGACCTGCATCGCCTGAACAAACAGAAATAGATCTGCTCTTTTCTTTATCCCTTTTTCAGATGATGATGAATTAAGCAGGTTCTGCTTGACAGCTCTGTTTATTAAGATGGACCAAACCCAGAACCCAAACAAACCCAAACCAGAGGAAGTTCAGAGTTGCAGCCAGACCTTTCACCTGTTTTCCCTTTTGAATGCCCCAAATCCAAATTTAAGGAACATTTCCATCAGGTTTTGATCTATTTTTAATTACCGAGACTCCCGGTCTGTAGCTTAGAAGGAGATAAAACACAGATATAAAGATCTGGCTGTTCCTCCACAATCTTTTTTCCAGAGTTACGCAACCAAGGCTGTTTTTATGACCACAGTGGCATAAATTAGCCATGAACAGGCACAGGAAGGGGGATTTAGCACCAGGAACATGGATTTAGCACCAGGAAGATGGATTTAGGACACCTTCAGCCATCACTTTCTGTCTCTGACCCACCACAGCAGGCCCAGGCCATGAAAAAAAATGTCTCTTTCCCAGTACCTTTGCCCTAATCTCCAAGAGCAGAAACAGTGGGAATGTTTTTCCCTCATGGGCTGCCTCTGCTCTGGGATTTTCTGCAGCCCTGAACACATGTTTAGAACTCCAATTCAGCACAACTGAGGTCACTAAATTAGAAAGCCAATTCTATAAAATGAGGATTGTTGGTCATGGTGATCTCTCATGGGGGGAAATGGGGACAAAATGTGCAGCTTGTGTCAAATATTTTTCCAGGGCTGTTCATTATTTTGTGTCTTGCAGGCTGAATTTTCATCAAAATCTCAAAAAATAGAAAATTTCAGCAAAGTCTGGGAACAGCTTTGGGCTTGTCCAGGGAGGTTTGGAGTCCCCATGCCTGGAGGTGTCCAAGGAAGGCCTGGATGTGGCACTCAGAGCTCTGGGCTGGTGACAAGGTGGGGATTGGGCACAGATTGGATTCGGTGATCCTGGAGGGTTTTCCAACCTCAATGATCCTGGGATTCTGTGATTCTCACCCCAGAGAATCCCCAAATTGGATCCATGGCCTGGTGTCTTGGTCTGATACTGAGCTTACAGGACCTGGCTTCACACTGGTCACCAGTGGCATCAAAACATGAGGTGAGGAAGAACAATATCCAAAAGAACTGACAATTCCCTCTCTCCCCTCTCCCAGTTCCAAGCCTGGCCTTTTTCCAAGAGCCAAACCCCAAAAGTTGTGCTGGGCTCTTGTGATGACCTCACCTGCACAGTTTTTCAGGCACAGGAAAATTCAGTTATCCAGCACTGGCTTTCATGTCCTTTTTTCCCCAGTAATTGTATCCACAGGAAAACCAGCCATGCTTCAGGCACCAATGGGATGGGAGGGGGGAAACATGGGAAAAAAATGCTTTTTTTGCCAGGCAGTGACCCTGATCAGCCAACAAACCAACCCAAATTCTGCCAGAAGGTTACATCTGGACACGAATTCAGCGTTTGTGTTTTTAGGGTCATGTTCCACCTTCATTATTCCCTTTTTTTGTTTAATATTTTGGTATTTGAGTGGATATTTTCAATTCCAATGGGGCAATGGGACAAGAAAGATAAAAAACTTAGCCCAGGGTGACTCTTTTTACTTTCTAAAGGATACTCTGGCTCCCACTTTTTGAGCAGACTCCATCCCAGACCAGGCTGGTCCAACACCAGGGCCCCTCTGCCCTTTTGGGAAATTTCTCTTGAATTTAGGAAAATCCCCTCTGCTCCCTGATTTACCAATGGCATCACAAAGAGTTTGGGGACAATGACATCTTCCCTCTTTGCAAAAAGACGATCCGTGCTCAGAGGGAGCCTTTTGGATCTTCTGGAGAAGAATTCCACCCAAAACCAACTCTGGAGCACAACATCCATGATCACAGCACTGACAGAGAAACATTAAACCTCTCCCAAAAATCCCTTGAATCCATCCCACTCCACCTCACAACTGAGAGCAAAGCTGGGCAGGAGAGGTTTTTATTCTAATTCATCTCGGACTGGATGTTTCGGTGAACTTGTCTGTTTTATAATAAATATTTTCCCCCTAAAATTATGGAATTGTCTGTTTCATTTCAAGCTCTTTCTTCACCCCAGGCTCCAGAAAGAGCAATGTTTTTTTAATGTGGAAATTTCTTGCACAGGTTCCTTTTGTCCCTTCAGCCAAATCCCATTTTTCTGTTTCTTAAAGATTTATTTATTGATCTTTTTTTGGCCCACCTGATGAGTTACACAACCACATATCACAGAGGGGATGTAACCAGCAGTTTAAAAACCTTACAAAAAGGGCCTGGAAGCAGCCAAAGCAGCTTTATCAGCATCACTCTGATTTATTTAGCACATCCAATGATTTACTGTGGCCTTTGGTTTATGCTCAAAGCATTTTTGAATTCTTTTTGTTCAGCTTCTTTTTTTTTTTCTTGGGTCTCTTCTGAAAAGTCGACACACGCAGCCACTATTGTTTTCTATTCTCATCTTTGCAAACTTTCAGGGTTTAAATCATCTCTAATAAATAAAAAACTTGCAGTTGAAACAGGGGAAGGAAAGTTTTTTTTTTCTTTCCAGCTACTCCTGACCATAAGGCACGTTAAAGGTTTGGGTTTTTTTCTGCTTTCTGCTTCTGTTTGGTTTGTAATTAAGAAACTACTTGAATGAGAGAATATAAAGAGA